>NC_057803.1:491481925-491482223 GCF_018294505.1 Triticum aestivum | reverse complement strand
AGAGTGGCGAGCCGGCCTCCCACTCGGAGGCTTAGCTGCGAATCCGTTTCGCCTAAGTTTAAAAAAATCCTACCGAGTGGAGAGCAATCCTCCCACTCGGGGGCTTAGCTGCGGTCCAGTACTCGCCTAAGTTCTCTCACTGAGAGACTTAGCTGCAGTCCGGCACTCGCCTAAGTTTGGAAAAATCCTACCGAGTGGAGAGCAATCCTCCCACTCGGGGGCTTAGCTGCGGTCCAGTACTCGCCTAAGTTCTCTCACTGAGAGACTTAGCTGTAGTCCGGCACTCGCCTAAGTTTGG
>NC_057803.1:491475457-491481271 GCF_018294505.1 Triticum aestivum | reverse complement strand
ACTTAGCTGCAGTCCGGCACTCACCTAAGTTTGAAAAAATCCTACCAAGTGGAGAGCAATCCTCCCACTCAGGGGCTTAGCTGCAGTCCAGTACTCGCCTAAGTTCTCTCACTTAGAGACTTAGCTGCAGTCTGGCACTCGCCTAAGTTTGAAAAAAATCCTACCGAGTGGAGAGCAATCCTCCCACTCGGGGGCTTAGCTGCAGTCCAGTACTCGCCTAAGTTCTCTCACTTAGAGACTTAGCTGCAGTCCGGCACTCGCCTAAGTTTGAAAAAATCCTACCGAGTGGAGAGCAATCCTCCCACTCGGGGGCTTAGCTGCAGTCCAGAACTCGCCTAAGTACGAAACACATCTCAATCCTCAAGGACGACGAGGGGCAGGTCGACTGCCACCTTCTCCTGGGGAGCTTCGCCACAAATACAATGCGCAATTCATCCCGCTCTACAGCAACAAAGTGCGGGTCGATTGCCACCTTCTCCTGGAGAGCTTCGCCACAAATACAATGTGCGCTCCGTCCCACTCTGCAGTAACTGGGTGTGGGTCGACCGCCGCCTTCCCCTGGGGAGCTTCGCCACAAATACAAGACATGTGTCAACTACTTCCCTCTCCTTCGGAGCTGCGCTGCGAATACAAAAGTTGTCTCGAATGAAGAATGGGTTCACTCAGCAGGAGATTCATAAAGATATTCAACGGTAAACCAAGTTCAGGTAAATTCTAAAGGTTCCAGATCACAGATCGAAGTACTCGGGCATGCAACCCGAAAAAGTTTAACGGTTACAAAAACCACTCGGCATACCGATGCAAATTTAAGGTGGGACATAAGAGTTTGTTCACTCCGCGGGAGGAGGGCTGGCAGGCTCGACGAACTCATCCAGGTCGACGCCGTCGGCTATCCGAGTGGCTGCAGCGATGAAAATCCCCATAAAGGTTCGGAAGTCATGTTTCTGGGTGTTGGCGACCTTGATTGCTGCCAGTTTGTCCTGTCGCACCTCCTTGCAGTGGACACGAACCAAAGACAGAGCTACGTCAGCGCCACACCGAGCAGCAGACTTCTTCCACTCCTACACTCGGTCTGGGATTTCATTTAGTCGAGTCATCAGGGACTCAAGATCATTTTGGAGCTCAGCCTCTGGCCAAAGTGCCGGGTCAATCCGCGACATGGCGACCTTTAGTCGAGCCAAGAAGTCCACGGCACTGTCGATGCGAGATTCCAGATGGAGCAGATTCATGGCAGTTTCATCTTTCACGAGAGAGTTGATTGGATCCAAACCTGGTTCGATCCGCCCAGTCTCCTCTTCAAAGTTCTGGCAAAACTCTGCATTCACGATCCAAGTATAAGTCAATTTTCGTACACTGAGTCGACAAAAAAAATCAGTCGGAACAGAATGTGCACCTTCAAGCTTGATGAACAACTTCTTGGCAAGACTTCTTAGATAGCTCTCCAGATCATCCCTCCTACGAGCAATGCCTTCCATTTTCTCGCCCTGGACGAGATTCGCCTTCTTCCAGCGTGAGCACTCCTTGTTGGAGTCATTCAGAGCGGTCTTCAGCCTGGTATTCTCTTCTTCTAACTGGCCGACCGAAGCCAGCTTCTGTTCGGCCAGAGCGGTCTTGTCGTCAGCCTCCTTACGAGCAGCAGCCAAATCCTGATCCTTCTTTGCCAGAGCTTCTCTCAGTTTTTCTGCAAAGAAACGATGATTGATTCAGAAATAGCAGAAGGGTACTCAAGCCTAAAACTGACCAGTCGACAAACTCGTCTTACCAGCGGCGCCATCTCTGACCTTTTGTAGCTCTGTCCTGGCCAGCTCCAAGTCAAGGTCCAGTTGAATCTGCTGCTTCTCCAAGTCAGCAAAGCGAACTCCAAGATCACAAGATTTCTGAAATCAAAGGGGAGAAGTGATTTTTATAGCAAAAAACAACAAAGGCAATAAATACTAAGACTACGGTCGACTGCCAGCAGTCCACCATAGTCTCGGGGACTACACCCAGTGGGTGCACTTTGCGTGCCCCCACCGGTTCTATTCCCACTCGACCGGCCCGCCGAAGTCGAGTTCAAAAAAAAGGGCAGAAAGAGAGAAAGTAGAACTTAGACTACAGTCGACTGCCAGCAGTCCACCGTAGTCTCGGGGACTACACCCACTGGGTGCACTTAGCGTGCCCCCACCGGTTCTGATCCCACTCAACCAGACCGAGTGGAAGAGACAAACTACCAGTTTGGTTTATACATTCGGCAAAATATAAAGACTACAGTCGACTGCCAGCAGTCCACCGTAGTCTCGGGGACTACACCCAGTGGGTGCACTTAGCGTGCCCCCACTAGTCCAAAAATTCAATCGACGCACCCAGTGGGTGTACAGATGCAAAGATTTTCGGAAAGAATCTTCAGGTAGCATATCCTAACAGAACAAGCGGCGACCAACTAACCTGAACGTTGCTCTGGAGAGCCGAGCTGGCATCATAGGCGGCTTGGCTGGCGTTCCGCACCGTCTTCATCTTCTCCATCATAATGCCCGCCTGGCGTATGGCTTCCCTAGCAGCATTCACCTCGTCCTCTGGGACATGATGGGTCGCAAAAACTGAAGGTGGGTCGACAGAGGTCCGAGCAATCGACGAAGAAGGCAAGGCACTCGACAGTGGCTCGGCGAAGGTAACAGAACCCCGATTGACGTCGCCAGTATCCTGAACGACTGGTTCCGCCCTCGGCGTCGACTGTAGCGCCTCACTTACAGGAGCTCGCCTATTCTTCCTCGTGAAAGGCCTTTCGGGCTCTTCATCATCATCAAGGAGGTCAATAATGTTGGGAGCTATGCAAAGTTCAATTGCCAAAATCACGTCACCCAATGATGCACATTCCAGTTGAATCGACCGAATAAAGATAGTATGGCAGAAATCATACCCGGATTAGAAGTGACCGCATCCTCCATCACCTCATCATCATCCCTGTAAGCTGAGGTCCCGGAAGTAGCAGCGCTGACAATTCCAAAGTTCGTCCAGTTAAAACAAGAAAAACAAACAGTGCGGAGCGTCGAGTGAATACAAAGAGAGACACTCACACAGAGGCAACGGGGATATCAATCTTGATCTTCGGCAACGCCTTCCGAGTCTTCGGCTCTGCAACTTTGGGGTGCTTTGGCGCCTTCTCAGTCGGGGTTGGTGAAGAGATCCGAGGACGCTTCGAAGACTGACCAGCCTGAGCAGTTGCCTTGTCACAGGCACTTGGCCGTTCTTGGTCAAGCTTGGACCGCCTCTCCCTGCGAGGGGGCGACTCAACTTCTTCTCCATCACTTGAGTCGTCGCTTCCTCCATCCCCTTCACCATCGGAAGTCCACTCGCCACTGTCGCCGCCACTCGCCTCGCCTTCCAGAACTTGCTCTTGCTCCCCGTTGGGCATTGAATACATTTCAATAATGGCCTGAAAGAAAGCAAGGAGAGCAAAGTCATTCGAGCAATATAGGCAGCTGCGCGAGTGAATTCAGATTACAAGCAAAAAACTCGGAATCAGACCTGCTCTGGTGCATGAGACTGGTCGAATGGGGGAACTCTCCTAGCCCCCTTGGGATTGTCCTTGTTCCCGGTAATGCCCGACATCCACTTCTCCAGTGTGTCGTCGTCGACCTCCTCCGGATGGATCCGAGTGGAGTCTTCAAGACCCAAATACATCCACATCGGATGGTCTCAAGCTTGAAGAGGCTGGATGCGCCGCTAAAGGAAGACCTCCAAGAGATCCATACCAGTGACCCCGTCACGAATAAGCTGGACCACTCGACCGACCAACACCTTCACGTGCGCCTTCTCCTCTGGGAGCACCTTCAAAGGGGAGGGTTTCTCCACTCGGTCCATGGTAATGGGAGGGAGGCCAGTCGATTGCCCTGGCGTCGACTGGTGTTTACAATAAAACCAGGTCGACTGCCATCCGCGAACTGAGTCAGGAAGAATCATTGCCGGAAAGGAGCTTTTCCCTCTCGTCTAGATGCCAAGGCTCCCACACATCTGGATCACTTGAGTCCTCTCGTCACTCGGATTAGCCTTTTTCACTGTCTGGGAGCGACAAGTGAAAATATGCTTGAAAAGACCCTAGTGAGGCCGGCAACCCAGGAAATTCTCACACAAAGAAATGAAAGCGGCGAGATAAACGATGGAGTTGGGGGTAAAATGGTGGATTTGTGCCCCAAAGAAGTTCAAGAACCCTCGAAAGAAAGGGTGAGGAGGCAAAGAAAATCCACGGTCGACGTGGGTGGCAAGGAGGACACGCTCACCCTCCCGAGGTTGCGGCTCAGATTCCTTCCCCGGAAGCCGCGCCGAGTCGTAGGGGATCAGCCCCCCTTCGGCCAGGTCGTCGAGGTCTTCTTGGGCAATCCTCGAGTGGATCCATTCGCCCTGGATACAGCCCTTCGGCAGGCCAGTCCGCGAGGAAGATCCACCCCGGCTGGTCGCCTTCCCGTTCGACCTCGCCGTCGCCTTCTTTGCCCGCTCTAGAGCCGCTGTCTTCTCCTTCCCCATTGTCGCCGGCGAGACGCGTACAGAGCGGTGATGCTGGGGCAAGAACGAGCACAGCGGAGGGGCGTGAAGAGGAGAAGAGGAAATGGGAACGCACTGTTCGGGAGATTCCGGCCCAACGCCTTATATGAGGCCGCTTCCGAGTGGCTGACGGGTAGGCCCAGGTGGCTCTGTCAAATCCCGTAACGATCGCTCGCGTGATACGTGGCGAGAACGGCGATGCGTGGATCGAGGCGGCTCCACTCTATCCCATCCGATTACTGCGGCCTATCGCGTCCCGCGTGCTTCCCAAAATTCGGATCCCACAAAATCTGCGGGCAGCAAACAACTTGTCAGACCAAAGACCTCCTCCGCACCGTCACTCGGAGCCTTACAAGTAAAGAAATTCACTCGACAAAGAATTAAGAATGGATCAAGGCGACTGAAAAGGAAGTTGCTGTCATCACTCAGGTCCGTTGATCCGAAACAAGATATGCTCACGGCATGAAAAATGAGTCGGAGAAGTTCTCAACTCTTTCCCCACTCAAACCTCAATCCATTCGGGGGCTAATGATGAAGCTATGTACCTAGGGTAGGGTCATGGACCTGTCCCAACTGCCCTACCCAAGGACATCTCTAGAAGAAATCACCTTTCAATCGACTTGGAGGTGTTCCACTTGACAGACTCGAAGACACTCGACCAAGAAGCAATCACTCGACCAAGATCCAACCACTCGACGGCCAGGAGACCTAAAGTCACTCCGCACGCTAACGGTCGGTCATTAAATAGCCTTTATGGTCATCATAGCATTTTATTACTAGCGTTACCAGTAACGCCCCGCCTTAATTTACATTGAGCCCTTTGTAACGTGGGCTGGCCGGGGTCCTGGCGCACTCTATATAAGCCATCCCCTCCTCCGAGACAAGGGTTCGCACCTCTGTAACTCATACTCACATAATCCAGTCGACCGCCTTCGGGCTCCGAGACGTAGGGCTATTACTTCCTCCGAGAAGGGCCTGAACTCGTAAACCTTGTGTGCTTGCAACTTCTCCATAGCTAAGATCTTGCCTCTCCATACTTACCCCTCTACACTACTTTTAGACTTAGAACCACGACAATCCCCGGATCCGGCGACGGCGGTGCCGGGCGGCGCACTTTGGCGAAGCCGCGGTGGTGCAATCTGGCGGCACCGTCAGCGAGGCGCGCCGGTGGTGGTGGAGGTGCCGGCACGGTGCGGTAGGTGGGCGAGGCGGCGAGCTCCGGGCGGCGGACGAGGGCGGCGGCGCGAGGCGAGGCGGTGATCAGCGGCGAGCGAGCGGGGCGGCGCGGCCAGCCGG
>NC_057803.1:491441148-491475122 GCF_018294505.1 Triticum aestivum | reverse complement strand
CGGCGGCGGGGTCGGCGACGTGGCGCGCTCCGGTTGGTCGGGAGCGGCCGCTGGGGTGAGGTGGGGCATCCTGATTGGTTCGGGTGATGTGGCGGCGGCGGTGTACATGTCCGGCGACGGGATGGACATGTCCGGCGGCGCGAGGAGGAAGAGGACTAGGGTTAGGCTGTGAATTTTCGGAGGGAGACACTTATTTATAGGTAAAGGGAGCTAGGAGAGTCCAAATGGAGTGCGGTTTTCGGACACGCGATCGTGATCGAGCGAATGAGAAGATGGAGGGGTTTTGGATGGGTGTTGGGCCACTTTGGAGGGGTGTTGGGCTGCAACACACATGAGGCCTCTACGGTTCCTCGGTTAACCGTTGGAGTATCAAACGAAGTCCAAATGGCACGAAACTTGACAGACGGTTTACTGGTGGTATACCAAGGCCACTTGGCAAGTCTCAGTCCAATCCGAGAACGTTTAACACCCGCGCACGAAAAGAGGCAAAAGGAGGGCGCCGGATGACATAAGAGTGTCGGATTGAGAAACGGACAACGGGGAAATGCTCGGATGCATGAGGCGAACATGTATGCAAATGCTATGCACATGATGACATGATATGAAATGCATGACACGCAAACAAATGACAAGGCAACCACAGTGAATAACTGGAAGACACCTGGCGCAACGGTCTCGGGGCGTTACAAATTGACAGAATTGAGCATAGTTATGAGAATATCTAGGTATGATTATGTATATAGGCATCACATCCGAGACAAGTAGACCGACTCATGCCTGCATCTACTACTATTGCTCCACTCATCGACCGCTATCCAGCATGCATCTAGAGTATTAAGTTCATGAAAACAGAGTAACGCCTTAAGCAAGATGACATGATGTAGAGGGATAAATTCGTGCAATATGATAAAAACCCCATCTTGTTATCCTCGATGGCAACAATACAATACATGCCTTGCTGCCCCTACTGTCACTGGGAAAGGACACTGCAAGATTGAACCCAAAGCTAAGCACTTCTCCCATTGCAAGAAAGATCAATCTAGTAGGCTAAACCAAACTGATAATTCGAAGAGACTTGCAAAGATAACCAATCATACATGAAAGAATTCAAAGAAGATTCAAATATTGTTCATAGATAATCTTGATCATAAACCCACAATTCATCGGTCTCAACAAAAACACCGCAAAAAGAAGATTACATCGAATAGATCTCCACAAGAGAGGGGGAGAACATTGTATTGAGATCCAAACAGAGAGAAGAAGCCATCTAGCTAATAACTATGGACCCGAAGGTCTGAGGTAAACTACTCACACTTCATCGGAGAGGCTATGGTGTTGATGTAGAAGCCCTCCGTGATGGATACCCCCTCCGACGGAGCTCCGGAACAGGCCCCCAGATGGGATCTCGTGGACACAGGAAGTTACAGCGGTGGAATTAGGGTTTTGGCTCTGTATCTGATCGTTTGGGGGTACGTAGGTATATATAGGAGGAAGGAGTACGTCGGTGGAGCCATAGGGGGCCCATGAGGGTGGAGGGCATGCCTGGGGGGTAGGCACGGCCCCCTACCTCGTGGCCTCCTCCTTTGTTTCTTGACATATGGTCCAAGTCTCCTGGATCATGTTCGGTGAGAAAATCACGTTCCCGAAGGTTTCATTCCGTTTGGACTCCGTTTGATATTCCTTTTCTTCAAAACCCTAAAATAGGCAAAAAAAACAGCAATTCTGGGCTGGGCCTCCGGTTAATAGGTTAGTCCAGAAAATAATATAAAAGTGGATAATAAAGCCTAATAATGTCCAAAACAATATATAATATATCATGGAGCAATCAAAAATTATAGATACATTGGAGACGTATCAATAGCCAAGCAACATGATGCAAGACATGGCATGGAATGCAAGATATGATGTGCAATGCATATGGGTACTCTGAAAGGGAAAAGATGATCATGTCATCAACTTGGCAAACCAAGCATGCCAATGGAAAGATGGAGTGATTTCGTTCGAAATTGATATAATGATCATCGGAAATGGATGCATGGTTTGCAAATGATGAGCAAAATAAGAACAATGCAAATCTGCGATTAACAACATCATAGCACCTAAGATGCATCACGAAACTATGCTACAACACTCCAATAAAGCAACAAAGCACATGGCAATGAACTCTACAAATCATAAACACTGAGATCCTGCTAGAACTCGCTAGAACAAGCCTAAAACAGCATGGAGAAAATGCAAATGATAACAGTTTCACAGACTTAGTGAAAATACTAAACATGGCATTAACAGCATCAGGTAGCAATGTTTAGAGCTAGTAAACTATATGCTATAGGATGACAACATGGAAAACAAGGGCATGACATGCTCATACTAAAGGCAAAGGACAAAACTCCCTTACTGAACTTTAGCCAAAGATGCACAGAAAATATGGTAGCATCAATGCAAACATGGCAAGTGATATGAACAGATTCAGACTAGTAAAACATAGCATGGTAGAAACAGATTCATGATTTTACAAGCTCATGCCACTCACCACAAAGCATTACATGGCATCACAAGGTAACCAAATGTAAGAAGTCACATTTATGAAGCTAAACATGTCAATAACATAGTCATAGGGTGTAGCGACCCGACCTCAAACGGTCAAGTCTCTGTGCTTCAGTGTCATCCCTGGATCGGTAATGCTGACACACATAGTACTCGAAGGATTTATAACAGAGTAGCAATCACACACTTATTACATCGAATGTCTCAAAAGAGAACTTATTACAATAAATATGGCTTAAGGCCATCTAATATGATAACAACGGAAGGCTTGGAAGATAAAGTGAGTCCATCAACTCCAACGGCATAGCTGAGTGCGTGACAAATGACCTATCGCGTCTTACTCCTCGTTTGAAAAGTCTGCAACATAATACGTTGCAGCCCGAAAATGGGCCAGCACATGGAATATGCTGGCAATGTAACACAGTAGAGCAATGAATAGATAAGTGCTAACACTACATGCATATATGGCTGGTGGAGGCTCTATTGTTATAGGGTTTTTGCGAAAAGCTAACTTTTCCCTACAACAAAGGAATAAATTTTTATTTAACTATCATGGTAGTTGAAACATTCAGAATGGTACCCCCATCTCAATCCCAATTAAAAGTAATTATCAACCCAACAAATTAGTTTAGAGTGATGAGATACAGTAGGATAATCCAAGTACTATATACTCAAGTTGTCCATAACTGGGGACATGGCTAACCATGATTAGTTTGTACACTTTGCAGAGGTTTGCGCACGTTTCCCCACAAGACTCGATCTCCTCCATTGGATTTCTCACACTACGTGGTGTTTGAGAAACGGATGACTGAGACACAGTCTTTCAGAAGCATTAACTCTTTACTCCAGGTGGACAGGTACACCTACTTTCCCTCTACATCTGCTAGCCCACCACTGAAAGAGTCACACAACATACTCAACTATGCTAGAGTCCATAATGGCTTGTGGCTGCACACGGAAGTCTCTAGCATGAACAATCTCATGATCCCTTTGATTCTGGGTGGCGGACCATAGGAGGATCGCACGGTATATCCCCGAGATCTCCTGTACAACACTGGTATATCCCAGGTGCCCAAACAAGCAATCCACCCAGATGTGTATTAAAGTTTCCACCTTAAGTTGAACCATTAATTAACAATCTCACACCTGTCATGGATTTCTCAAACCCAAACCACGTCTACGAGCATAGCCTGGCAATATAAGCATAACATAGAAGTAACTCCCAGGGTTTGATAATAAAATAGGTAATAGGTTCTACCTCATCATCTACTTCCCAATACCCACAAGTTAATCACATCCTAATCATGCAAGGTTTGAGGATTAGAACTAATGCATAAAAACTAGGTATGAAAGAAGTATGATCAATGTGTTACTTGCCTTGCTGACGATCTGCAAATCCTAAAGACTCGTAGTAGCATCCTTCGCACTCCGGGTGTTCTATCGCAAACAAACAATAGAATACATAAGCAATCAAGCAAAGATGCACGAGTAAATCTCAAATAAGAAGATCTAACCAGAAAGTTCAACTTAAGAACTCCGGTTTGCAAAAAGAATCAAATCAAACGAAGCAACGAAACTCAAATTGCGAAAGAAACAGGATCCGATTACTAATCTGGACTAAGGTCAAATTTTATAGTACCAAAATCTTGTTCAAGTTGGTTAAACGGAAAGAGGGCTTCGAGACGAAGATCTAGGCGGTTGAATCGCCCGATTCCGATAAACGAGCGAAAAGATATACTAGATCGAAAATTAGGGCAGAGATCACGATCGAAAATAATCGCGGAAAAATCCTGGAAAAAGAAAAACTGACGAACAGACTAACGAACGAACGTTCGCTGTCTGTGACTAAGGGTGAAAACCGTTCGTTAAAACGAACATACGTGTTCGCTAAATAACTAAACCGGGAAAATAAAACCGATCTAAGAAAAAAAATAACCGAGGGTTTCTAAAAACCATACGGTTTTCTAAAGAAAACCGGCGGCTACCTCGGGATGTGTGACGACGGCAGCAACTCCGGCGAGCGGCGGCATGGCGATCGAGGTGGCGCAGCGGCGGCGGTGGCGACTGGCTAGGGTTAGGGTTGGCGCGGCGCGGTGGGTTGGGCCTTGGGGTTGCGGCTCGGGCGGCTTATAAGAGGCCGGCCTGGAGAGTCCCGGCCGGGTACGACCCGAAGTCGGTTCATTTTTTTAATTATTCCGCACAGAAAAACAAAGAAAATAAATACTAAACGGACTCCAAAAATCCTGAAATAAAATTTCCCCGTCCTCTAAAAATAAGCCAGACAAGGTGAACATTTATTTGGGCCTATAATGCAATTTTGAAAAACGCATATTTTCCTAATTCAATTAAAATTGCAATAAAATCCAAATAAAATATGCAAATTGATTTTAATATTTTTCCTCCAATATTTCATTTATTTGGGAGAAGTCATATTATCTCCTCTAATATATTTTGGTATGAAATATTTTCAGAGAGAAAAATTATTAAAACCAAAGTGATCCTTGTTTCCATATTTGATAAAATTCAAATATGTAAAACGATGAAATCCCCCAACTCTCTCCGAGGTTACTTGAGTTGCTTAGAATTTCGAGGATCGCGGAAGTCGAAATGCACAAAATATGATATCCATGAATGACCTATGTATAACATTCCAAATTTGGGATGTTACAAACCTACCCCCCTTAAGATGAATCTCGTCCTCGAGATTCGGGTTGGCTAGAAAATAGGTGTGGATGGTCTTTCCGTAGATCATCCTCTCGTTTCCAAGTGGCTTCATCCTCGGTATGGTGGCTCCAGTGAACTTTGCAAAACTTGATAACCTTGCTGCGAGTAACTCGACTGGCAAACTCAAGAATCTTGACGGGTTTCTCCTCGCAGGTCAAAACACTATCCAATTGTATTGCTTCCAGTGGCACTGTATCTCTCAGAGGGATATCGGTCATCCCTGCATGGCACTTCTTCAACTGGGAAACGTGAAACACATCATGAACTCCCGACAATCCTTCGGGTAACTCCAACTTGTAGGCTACCTCTCCCATGCGTTCCAACATGGTACAGTCCAACAAATCTCGGGGCTAACTTTCCTTTAACTCCAAATCGTTTAACTCCTCGAAGTGGTGACACTCTCAGATACGCTCTTTCTCCGATTTCATAGGCTACCTCCTTGCCTTTTGAGTCTGCATAACTCTTCTGTCTTGACTGAGCTATCTTTAGTCTATCTCGAATTAATTTAACCTTCTCTTCAGACTCCTTAATCAAATCGGGTCCAAAAAACTATCGGTCTCCAACCTCATCCCACATCAAAGGTTTTCTGCACATTCTTCCATACAGGGCCTCGAACGGTGCCATCTTCAAACTGGCCTGGTAGCTATTGTTGTACGAGAACTCTGCGTAGGGCAAATTATCATCCCAACTAGATCCATAGTCTAGTGCACAAGCTCTCAGCATGTCCTCCAGAATCTGATTGACTCTCTCTGTCTATCCATCTGTCTGTGGGTGAAAAGATGTACTGAACTCCAGCCTGGTTCCCAAAGTCTGATGCAGCTGGTGCCAAAACTTTGAAGTAAATTGTGTTCCTCTATCTGATACGATGGTCCTCGGAACTCCGTGCAGACATACGATCCTGGTCATATATACCTTGGCCAACTTCGCACTTGTATAAGTGGTTTTCACTGGGATAAAGTGAGCTACTTTGGTCAGGCAGTCCACTACTACCCAGATAGAATCATATCCCGATCGGGTCCTGGGTAATCCGGTGATAAAATCCATGCCAAGTTTGTCCCACTTCCATTCGGGTATCGGCATAGGATGCAGTAGTCCTGCTGGCTTCTGATGTTCCGCCTTCACTCTCTGACATACATCACATACGGCTATATACTTGGCAATATCCTTCTTCATTCCAGTCCACCAGAAATGCTCCTTCAAATCCAAATACATCTTGGTGTTCCCGGGGTGTATTGAGTATGGTGAGTCATGAGCTTCCTGTAATATCAACTTCCTGATCTCGGCATTTTTGGGCACATATACACGGTCCTCGAACCACAAGGTGTCGTGCTGATCCTCACGAAAACCTTTGGCTTTTCCTTCACTCATCTTCTCTTTTATCTCGGCAATTTCTTTGTCATCCTTCTGAGCTTCTCGAATCTTTCCCAACAATGTCGACTGCACTTCCATGGTTGTAACAAAACCTTTAGGAACTATCTCCAAACAAAGTTCCCTAAGATCCTCTGCTAACTCCTTTGGCATTCCTTCACTTACGAGGGTGTTGACGTAAGTCTTTCGGCTCAAAGCGTCTGCTACAACATTGGCCTTGCCTGGATGATACTGCAACTTCATATCATAATCTTTTATAAGCTCCAACCATCTCCTTTGCCTGAGGTTCAACTCCTTCTGGGTGAAAATGTGTTGGAAATATGCCCTAGAGGCAATAATAAAAGGATTATTATTATATTTACTTGTTCATGATAATTGTCTTTTATTCATGCTATAATTGTGTTATCCAGAAATCGTAATACATGTGTGAATACATAGACACCAACATGCCCTAGTAAGCCTCTAGTTGACTAGCTCGTTGATCAACAGATAGTCATGGTTTCCTGACTATGGACATTGAATGTCATTGATAACGAGATCTCATCATTAGGAGAATGATGTGATGGACAAGACCCAATCCTAAACATAGCACAAGATCGTATAGTTCGTTTGCTAGAGTTTTTCCAATGTCAAGTATCTTTTCCTTAGACCATGAGATCGTGTAACTCCCGGATACCGTAGGAGTGCTTTGGGTGTACCAAATGTCACAACGTAACTGGGTGACTATAAAGGTATACTACGGGTATCTCCGAAAGTGTCTGTTGGGTTGACACAGATCAAGACTGGGATTTGTCACTCCATATGATGGAGAGGTATCTCTGGGCCCACTCGGTAATGCATCATCATAATGAGCTCAAAGTGACCAAGTGTCTGGTCACGGGATCATGCATTACGGTACGAGTAAGGTGACTTGCCGGTAACGAGATTGAACGAGGTATTGGGATACCGACGATCGAATCTCGGGCAAGTAACGTACCGATTGACAAAGGGAATTGTATATGGGGTTGCTTGAATCCTCGACATCGTGGTTCATCCGATGAGATCATCGAGGAGCATGTGGGAGCCAACATGGGTATCCAGATCCTGCTGTTGGTTATTGACCGGAGAGCCGTCTCGGTCATGTCTACATGTCTCCCGAACTCGTAGGGTCTACACACTTAAGGTTCAGTGACGCTAGGGTTGTAGAGATATGAGTATGCAGTAACCCAAAAGTTGTTCGGAGTCCCGGATGAGATCCCGGACGTCACAAGGACTTTCAGAATGGTCCGGAGGTGAAGAATTATATATAGGAAGTGCAGTTTCGGCCATCGGGAGAGTTTCGGGGGCAACGGTATTGTACCGGGACCACCGGAAGGGTCCCGGGGGTCCACCGGGTGGGGCCACCCATCCCGGAGGGCCCCATGGGCTGAAGTGGGGAGGGAACCAGCCCATAGTGGGCTGTTGCGCCCCCCTTTGGGCCCCCCATGCGCCTAGGGTTGGGAACCCTAGGGGAGGGGGCGCCTCCACTTGCCTTGGGGGCACTCCACCCCCTTAGCCGCCGCCCCCCTAGGAGATCCCATCTCCTAGGGCCGGCGCACCCCCCTAGGGGGCCTATATAAAGGGGGGAGGGCAGCCGCACCCTGAAGCCTTGGCGCCTCCTTCTCCCCTGCTACACCTCTCCCTATCGCAGAAGCTCGGCGAAGCCCTGCTGCAATCACTGCTCCACCACCACCACGCCGTCGTGCTGCTGGATCTCCATCAACCTCTTCTCCCCCCTTGCAGGATCAAGAAGGAGGAGACGTCATCCGCTCCGTACGTGTGTTGAACGCAGAGGTGCCGTCCGTTTGGCACTTGGTAATCGGTGATTTGGATCACGGCGAGTACGACTCCATCATCCCCGTTCTCTTGAACGCTTCCGCTCGCGATCTACAAGGGTATGTAGATGCACTCCCCTCTCGTTGCTAGATGACTCGATTGATAGATCTTGGTGAAACGTAGAGAAATTTTTTTTGTTTTCTGCAATGTTCCCCAACAGTGGTATCAGAGCTAGGTCTATGCGTAGTTACTATGCACGAGTAGAACACAAAATAGTTGTGGGCGTCGATATTGCCAATTTGCTTGCCGTTACTAGTCTTATCTTGATTCAGCGGCATCGTGGGATGAAGCGGCCCGGACCAACCTTACACGTACGCTTACGTGAGACCGGTTCCACCGACTGACATGCACTAGTTGCATAAGGTGGCTGGCGGGTGTCTGGCTCTCCCACTTTAGTCAGATTGGATTCGATGAACAGGGTCCTTATGAAGGGTAAATAGAAATTGGCAATTCACGTTGTGGTTTTGGCGTAGGTAAGAAAACGTTCTTGCTAGAACCCTATTGCAGCCACATAAAAACTTGCAACAACAATTAGAGGACGTCTAACTTGTTTTTGCAGCAAGTGTTTTGTGATGTGATATGGCCAAAGTTGTGATGAATGATGAATGATATATATATGTGATGTATGAGATCATGTTCTTGTAATAGGAATCATGACTTGCATGTCGATGAGTATGACAACCGGCAGGAGCCATAAGAGTTGTCTTTATTTTTTGTATGACCTGCGTGTCATTGAGAAACGCCATGTAAATTACTTTACTTTATTGCTAAACGTGTTAGCCATAGTAGTAGAAGTAATAGTTGGCGAGCAACTTCATGGAGACACGATGATGGAGATCATGGTGTCATGCCGGTGACAAGATGATCATGGAGCCCCAAGATGGAGATCAAAGGAAGCTATATGATACTGGCCATATCATGTCATTATTATTTGATTGCATGTGATGTTTATCATGTTTTTGCATCTTGTTTACTTAGAACGACGGTAGTAAATAAGATGATCCCTCATAATAATTTCAAGAAAGTGTTCCCCCTAACTGTGCACCGTTGCGACAGTTCGTTGTTTCGAAGCACCACATGATGATCGGGTGTGATAGATTCCAACGTTCACATACAACGGGTGTAAGACAGATTTACACATGCAAACACTTAGGTTGACTTGACGAGCCTAGCATGTACAGACATGGCCTCGGAACACAGAAGACCGAAAGGTCGAGCATGAGTCATATAGAAGATACGATCAACATGAAGATGTTCACCGATGTTGACTAGTCCGTCTCACGTGATGATCGGACACGACCTAGTTAACTCGGATCATGTTATACTTAGATGACTGGAGGGATGTCTATCTGAGTGGGAGTTCATTAAATAATTTGATTAGATGAACTTAATTATCATGAACTTAGTCTAAAAATCTTTACAACATGTCTTGTAGATCAAATGGCCAACGTTGTCCTCAACTTCAACGCGTTCCTAGAGAAAACCAAGCTGAAAGACGATGGCAGCAACTATACGGACTGGGTCCGGAACCTAAGGATCATCCTCATAGCTGCCAAGAAAGATTATGTCCTACAAGCATCGCTAGGTGAAGCACCTGCTCTCCCTGCAGAACAAGATGTTATGAACGCTTGGCAGACACGTGCTAATGATTACTCCCTCGTTCAGTGCAGCATGCTTTACAGCCTAGAACCGGGGCTCCAAAAGCGTTTTGAGAGACACGGAGCATATGAGATGTTCGAAGAGCTGAAAATGGTTTTTCAAGCTCATGTCCGGGTCGAGAGATATGAAGTCTCCGACAAGTTCTTCAGCTGTAAGATGGAGGAAAACAGTTCTGTTAGTGAGCACATACTCACTATGTCTGGGTTACATAACCGCTTGACTCAGCTGGGAGTTAATCTCCCGAATGACGCGGTCATTGACAGAATCCTCCAGTCGCTTCCACCGAGCTACAAGAGCTTTGTGATGAACTTCAATATGCAGGGGATGGAAAAGACCATTCCTGAAGTATTTGCAATGCTGAAATCAGCAGAGGTAGAAGTCAAAAAGGAACATCAAGTGTTGATGGTGAATAATACCACTAAGTTCAAGAAAGGCAAGGGTAAGAAGAACTTCAAGAAGGACGGCAAGGGAGTTGACGCGCCCGGTACGCAAGCTGCCGGGAAGAAGCCAAAGAATGGACCCAAGCCTGATACTGAGTGCTTTTATTGCAAGGGAAGTGGTCACTGGAAGCGGAACTGCCCCAAATACTTAGCGGACAAGAAGGCCGGCATCACGAAAGGTATATGTGATATACATGTAACTGATGTGTACCTTACCAGTACTCGTAGTAGCTCCTGGGTATTTGATACCGGTGTAGTTGCTCACATTTGTAACTCAAAGCAGGAGCTGCGGAATAAGCGGAGACTGGCGAAGGACGAGGTGACGATGCGCGTCAGGAATGGTTCCAAGGTCGATGTGATCGCCGTCGGCACGCTACCTCTACATTTACCTACGGGATTAGTTTTAAACCTCAATAATTGTTATTTAGTGCCAGCTTTGAGCATGAACATTGTATCAGGATCTCGTTTAATTCAAGATGGCTACTCATTTAAATCCGAGAACAATGGTTGTTCTATTTATATGAGAGATATGTTTTATGGTCATGCTCCGATGGTAAATGGTTTATTCTTAATGAATCTCGAGCGTAATGCTACACATATTCATAGTGTGAATACCAAAAGATGTAAGGTTGATAATGATAGTACCACATACTTGTGGCACTGCCGCCTTGGTCACATAGGTGTCAAACGCATGAAGAAGCTCCATGCAGATGGACTTTTAGAGTCTCTTGATTATGAATCATTTGACACGTGCGAACCATGCCTCATGGGTAAAATGACCAAGACTCCGTTCTCAGGAACAATGGAGCGAGTAACCAACTTATTGGAAATCATACATACTGATGTGTGCGGTCCAATGAGTGTTGAGGCTCGCGGTGGCTATCATTATGTTCTCACCCTCACTGATGACTTGAGTAGATATGGGTATGTCTATTTAATGAAACACAAGTCTGAGACCTTTGAAAAGTTCAAGGAATTTCAAAGTGAGGTTGAGAATCAACATGACAGGAAAATCAAGTTCTTGCGATCAGATCATGGGGGAGAATACTTGAGTCACGAATTTGGCACACACTTAAGAAAATGTGGAATAGTTTCACAACTCACGCCGCCTAGAACACCTTAGGGTAATGGTGTGTCCGAACGTCGTAATCGCACTCTATTAGATATGGTGCGATCTATGATGTCTCTTACCGATTTACCGCTATCATTTTGGGGCTATGCTTTAGAGACTACCGCATTCAGTTTAAATAGGGCTCCGTCGAAATCCGTTGAGACGACACCGTATGAATTATGGTTTGGGAAGAAACCTAAGTTGTCGTTTCTAAAAGTTTGGGGATGCGATGCTTATGTCAAGAAACTTCAAGCTGAAAAGCTCGAACCCACGTCGGAAAAATGCGTCTTCATAGGATACCCTAAAGAATATATTGGGTACACCTTCTACCTCAGATCCGAAGGCAAGATCTTTGTTGCCAAGAATGGATCCTTTCTAGAGAAAGAGTTTCTCTCGAAAGAAGTAAGTGGGAGGAAAGTTGAACTTGATGAAGTATTACCTCTTGAACCGGAAAGTGGCGCAACTCAAGAAAATGTTCCTGAGGTGCCTGCACCAACTAGAGAGGAAGTTAATGGTGATGATCATGAAACTTCAGATCAAGTTGCTACTGAACTTCGTAGGTCCACAAGGACACATTCCGCACCAAAGTGGTACGGCAACCTGTCTTGGAAATCATGTTGTTAGACAACGGTGAACCTTCGAACTATGAAGAAGCGATGGCGGTCCTAGATTCCGACAAATGGCTGGAAGCCATGAAATCCGAGATAGGATCCATGTATGAAAACGAAGTATGGACTTTGACTGACTTGCCCGTTGAGCGGCGAGCCATAGAAAATAAGTGGATCTTTAAGAAGAAGACAGACGTGGATGGTAATGTGACCATCTATAAAGCTCGGCTTGTCGCTAAGGGTTATCGACAAGTTCAAGGGGTTGACTACGATGAGACTTTCTCACCCGTAGCGAAGCTGAAGTCCGTCCGAATCATGTTAGCAATTGCCGCATTCTATGATTATGAGATATGGCAAATGGACGTCAAAACGGCATTCCTTAATGGTTTCCTTAAGGAAGAATTGTATATGATGCAGCCCGAAGGTTTTGTCAATCCTAAGAATGCTGACAAGGTGTGTAAGCTCCAACGCTCAATTTATGGGCTGGTGCAAGCATCTCGGAGTTGGAACATTCGCTTTGATGAGATGATCAAAGTGTTTGGGTTTATGCAGACTTATGGAGAAGCCTGCGTTTACAAGAAAGTGAGTGGGAGCTCTGTAGCATTTCTCATATTATATGTAGATGACATACTTTTGATGGGAAATGATATAGAACTTTTGGACAGCATTAAGGCCTACTTGAATAAGAGTTTTTCAATGAAGGACCTTGGAGAAGCTGCTTATATATTAGGCATCAAGATCTATAGAGATAGATCAAGACGCCTCATAGGTCTTTCACAAAGCACATACCTTGATAAGATATTGAAGAAGTTCAATATGGATCAGTCTAAGAAGGGGTTCTTGCCTGTGTTGCAAGGTGTGAAATTGAGCTCAGCTCAATGTCCGACCACGACATAAGATATAGAAGAGATGAGTGTCATCCCCTATGCCTCAGCCATAGGGTCTATTATATATGCCATGCTATGTACCAGACCTGATGTAAAGCTTGTCGTAAGTTTGGTAGGAAGGTACCAAAGTAATCCTGGCAAGGAACACTGGACAGCGGTCAAGAATATCCTGAAGTACCTGAAAAGGACTAAGGGCATGTTTCTCGTTTATGGAGGTGACGAAGAGCTCGTCGTAAAGGGTTACGTCGACGCTAGCTTCGACACAGATCTGGATGACTCTAAGTCACAAACCGGATACGTGTATATGTTGAATGGTGGAGCAGTAAGCTGGTGCAGCTGCAAGCAGAGCATCGTGGCGGATCTACATGTGAAGCGGAGTACATGGCAGCCTCGGAGGCAGCGCATGAAGCAATTTAGGTGAAGGAGTTCATCACCGACCTAGGAGTCATACCCAATGCGTCGGGGCCGATCAAACTCTTCTGTGACAACACTGGAGCTATTGCACTTGCCAAGGAGCCCAGGTTTCACAAGAAGACCAGGCACATCAAGCGTCGCTTCAACTCCATTCGTGAAAATGTTCAAGACGGAGACATAGATATTTGTAAAGTACATACAGATCTGAATGTCGCAGATCCGTTGACTAAACCTCTCCCTAGGGAAAAACATGATCAACACCAGAACTCTATGGGTGTTCGATTCATCACAATGTAACTAGATTATTGACTCTAGTGCAAGTGGGAGACTGTTGGAAATATGCCCTAGAGGCAATAATAAAAGGATTATTATTATATTTCCTTGTTCATGATAATTGTCTTTTATTCATGCTATAATTGTGTTATCCGGAAATCATAATACATGTGTGAATACATAGACACCAACATGTCCCTAGTAAGCCTCTAGTTGACTAGCTCGTTGATCAAAAGATAGTCATGGTTTCCTAACTATGGACATTGGATGTCATTGATAACGAGATCTCATCATTAGGAGAATGATGTGATGGACAAGACCCAATCCTAAACATAGCACAAGATCGTATAGTTCGTTTGCTAGAGTTTTTCCAATGTCAAGTATCTTTTCCTTAGACCATGAGATCGTGTAACTCCCGGATACCGTAGGAGTGCTTTGGGTGTACCAAACGTCACAACGTAACTGGGTGACTATAAAGGTATACTACGGGTATCTTCGAAAGTGTCTGTTGGGTTGACACGGATCAAGACTGGGATTTGTCACTCCATATGACGGAGAGGTATCTCTGGGCCCACTCGGTAATGCATCATCATAATGAGCTCAAAGTGACTAAGTGTCTGGTCACGGGATCATGCATTACGGTACGAGTAGAGTGACTTGCCGATAACGAGATTGAACGAGGTATTGGGATACCGACGATCGAATCTCGGGCAAGTAACGTACCGATTGACAAAGGGAATTGTATACGGGGTTGCTTGAATCCTCGACATCGTGGTTCATCCGATGAGATCATCGAGGAGCATGTGGGAGCCAACATGGGTATCCAGATCCCACTGTTGGTTATTGACCGGAGAGCCGTCTCGGTCATGTCTACATGTCTCCCGAACCCGTAGGGTCTACACACTTAAGGTTCGGTGACGCTAGGGTTGTAGAGATATGAGTATGCAGTAACCCGAAAGTTGTTCGGAGTCCTGGATGAGATCCTGGACGTCACGAGGAGTTCCGGAATGGTCCGGAGGTGAAGAATTATATATAGGAAGTGCAGTTTCGGCCATCGAGAGAGTTTCGGGGGTCAACGGTATTGTACCGGGACCACCGGAAGGGTCCCGGGGGTCCACCGGGTGGGGCCACCCATCCCGGAGGGCCCCATGGGCTGAAGTGGGGAGGGAACCAGCCCATAGTGGGCTGGTGCGCCCCCCCTTTGGGCCCCCCATGCGCCTAGGGTTGGGAACCCTAGGGGAGGGGGCGCCTCCACTTGCCTTGGGGGCACTCCACCCCCTTGGCCGCCGCCCCCCCTAGGAGATCCCATCTCCTAGGGCCGGCGCACCCCCCTAGGGGGCCTATATAAAGGGGGGAGGGCAGCCGCACCCTGAAGCCTTGGCGCCTCCCTCTCCCCTGCTACACCTCTCCCTATCGCAGAAGCTCGGCGAAGCCCTGCTGCGATCACTGCTGCATCCACCACCATGCCGTCGTGCTGCTGGATCTCTGTTAACCTCTCCTCCCCCTTGCTGGATCAAGAAGGAGGAGACGTCATCCACTCCGTACGTGTGTTGAACGCGGAGGTGCCGTCCGTTTGGCACTTGGTCATCAGTGATTTGGATCACGGTGAGTACGACTCCATCAACCCCGTTCTCTTGAACGCTTCCGCTCGCGATCTACAAGGGTATGTAGATGCACTCCCCTCTCATTGCTAGATGACTCCATATATAGATCTTGGTGAAATGTAGAGAAATTTTTTTGTTTTCTGCAACGTTCCCCAACAAAATGTACTTCAAACTCTTATGATCCGTGTACACATCACCATGATTTCCAATAAGAAAATGTCTCCAGGTCTTGAGTGCATGCACTACAACTACTAACTCCAAATCATGCGTGGCATAATTCAACTCGTGCGGTTTAAGTTATCGTGAGGCATACGAAACAACCCTTCCGTCTTGCATAAATACTCCTCCAAGTCCTAAACAAGAGGCGTCGCAATACACTTGGAAATCCTTGCGTATATCCGGCAGAATCAGCACTGGGGGTGTAGTCAAACATTTCTTCAGCTCCAGGAAACTTGCTTCACATTCCTCAGTCCAATGGAACTTCGTGTCCTTCTTCAACAACATCGTCATAGGCTTTGCAATCTTAGAGAAATTTTTAATGAATCTCCGATAGTATCCCGGATCTCTCCAACTAAGGTGGGTGCCAACCACTCAGTGACTGATTTCACCTTGGTAGGGTCCACTGCTATACCTTCTCCTGATATAACATGTCCAAGAAATCCAACTTCCTTCAACCAAAACTCACATTTGCTAAACTTGGTATATAACTGATGTTCTCTGAGCTTCTCAAGAATTAAACGCAAATGCTCCTTATGTTCCTCCTCATTCTTTGAGTATACCAAGATATCATCTATGAACACCATGACAAACTTATCCAAGAACTCCATGAACACTTTATTCATCATACTCATGAAATAGGCGGGGGTGTTAGTCAATCCAAATGACATAACCGTATACTCATATAGCCCATACCTTGTGGTGAACGATGTCTTAGGTATATCCTTTTCTCGAATCCTCAACTGGTGGTAATCTAATCGCAGGTTGATCTTCAAAAACACCTTTGCTCCTTGCAGCTGATCAAACAAATCATTGATCATTGGTAGTGGGTACTTATTCTTGATCGTTACTTCATTCAATGCCCGATAATCAAAAACCATTCTTAGGGACTTATCCTTCTTCTCAACCAATAGCACTGGGGCTCCCCATGGTGATGAACTTCGTCGAATGTAACCTTTCTCCAATAACTCCTTAATCTATTTCTTGATCCCCTCCAGATCATTTGCGGGCATCCGATATGGTCTCTTTGATATTGGCCCGGTGCCTGGCAATAGCTCTATTAAAAACTCTAGGTCTCGATCTGGCGGCATGCCTGGTAACTCCTCTGGAAATACATCTGGGTAATCCTTTACGACATGCACTTCCTCCTGAACAACTCCCATGAGAGAATGTACTTGGTTCTCCTTGGCGAATGCCTGGAAACATACTTGATCCTTTTTCCCTCCGGGGTGGTAAGCAGAATCGACTTACTGGCGCAATCGATGTTTCCCCCATACATTGATAGCCAATCCATTCCTAGTATCACATCCAATCCTTGTGATTCCAACATTATCAGGTCTGAGGGGAATACATGGCTTCCAATGGTCAATGGCATGTGAAAACATCCTTGACTTGCCATATACTCAGCTCCTGGTGAACTTACTAACATGGGTGTCCTAAGTACCTTAGTGGGCAACTTATACTTATCCACGAATCCCCTTGATATGTATGAATGCGATGCACCAGTATTGAAAAGAACAATTGCAGTAAAATACTTAACCAAAAACTTACCGATAACTGCATTTGGCTGCTCCTCAACTTCCTCCACGTTCACGTGGTTCACCTGTCCTCTATTGAAAGGGTTTGGCTTCTTCCCAGTGCTTCCATTGCCATTGTCGTTCTTCAATTCCGGACAATCGTTGGTGTAGTGCCCAGTCTTCCCGCACTTGAAACAAGTAATGTGACTTTTATCCTTCTTGGCGGGTGTGGCTGGGTTAGAGCGGTTCTGATTGCTACTTGCTCCATTCCCATTCCCATTCCTTGGGCCATTATGATTATGCGAACTTCCTCCATTGTGGGTGTGGCCTCCATGGTTATGGACAAGTCCTCCCGAGTTCGGGGTGAGACGGGGCTTTTGCTGAGATCCAGAGTTGTACTTTCCTTGTCCATACTTCCTCTTGCGATTCTCAATTTGCTGCTGCTTCCCTTCAATCATAAGAGCCTTGTCTACCAACTCTTGATAGTTGTTGAATGTTGCCACCATCAACTGCATGCCCATCTCATCATTTAGCCCTTCCATAAACTTCTCCTGCTTCACGGCATCTGTGGCCACATCATCAGGGCATAACGAGATAGCTTACTAAACTCATCTACGTACTGAGCCACAGTATGATTTTCCTGGCATAAGTTGCGAAACTCACGCTTCTTTATGCTCATAGCTCCAGTGGATACGTGGGATGTGTGGAATGCTTGCTGATACTGCTCCCAAGTGACATTGGCTATAGGAAAAGTGGCTGTATAATTCTCCCACCATGCGGCTGCTGGTCCATCCAATTGGTGTGCGACAAAACGCACCTTCTCCGCATCTGTGCAACCTGCGGTGGTCAACTCCCTTCCTATCCTGCGCAACCAATCATCAGCAACTATGGGCTCGGTGCTACTGGAAAACACCGGCGGCTGCAGCCTCAAAAAACGGGCTAAGTTGTCAACTGGAGGTGGTGGCGGTGGGTTATTGTTGTTGTTGTTGTTGCCTTGGTTCTAAACTAACAACTGCATCAGTGTATTCTGCTGCTGGATCAACTGAGTGAGCTCCGGTGGGAAAGCAAAACCGGTGTCACGTCTCGGAGGTATATGATGGGTTTAGAGGGAAGAGTTTAGAATAGAATGAGTTCTAGTGAGATAGCACTACCCATATGCAAATGAGACAAACACAATCATATCATATCACTCAATCAATCAAGCAAGGGCATACAAACGGTCTAGAACTATCGTTAAGAGTGCTTGGACTACTACTATACAAGGGGGAAACTACTAGTCATATGGTGGTCATCTAGAAATATTGTTCGGTGGAAGCTCCATGATATCCGCTCCAGCTTTGTCTTCATAGTCATCATCACTATCGTCAGGGTCGGAGTCGGTGTCGTCGATGATGATGTAGTCTTCAGAACGAATCTCCTTAGGTTTGTCGTCTTCTCCTCCTGGCGCGGGGTCTCCCATGAAAACTCCTAGCTTCCTTGTTAGGTCGTCATTCTTCTCCACTAGCACGATGATTTCCTCCTCGTAATCGTCGCGTGTAGCCTTGAGTTCCTCTTCAAGCTTGGTGATCCTTGTCATCGCCTTCTTCAAATCTATCATGCTTGCGCACATCTAGTTCTCCTAGCGTCGAATGTGCTCGTTTAACTCCTGGATGAATGCTGCAATGGATCTATCCCTCTTAGTGCTGATCATCTCCCATTGCTCGTCTCGGCGCCCACATATCTGGTATATAGTGTTCTTCAGCTCTTGTTTGTAGACTTCTCCAATACGTCCCATATCAATGTGGGCTTCCATGCTCTTGCCTAGACTCTAAGTGGGTGCATCAAAGGAAAACTCTATAGGATCTGTAACTGGCATGAATGTCCTTCCTGGAACTTGAACTCGAATCATCCAACGCTCCTCTTCTGGTAAAGTGGCGTTGTAGGTCCCGGTGAAGCTTGGTATTCCAATGTTCAGGAACCTAGTGACTTCCTTCAAGTGTCGTCCAAAAGGTGTGTCTTCATCTGGTTGTGCAAACTTGTTCCTCGAGTCTGACATCCTAAAGTGTAGAAAATGGAGAGGAGTCAAAAATGAGTAGAGAAGAGCGACCTATGGCTTTTCTTAGTGGTCATGTCCTACATTCAGCGTGTGCTCTGATACCATCTTGTAGCGACCTGACCTCAAATAGTCAAGTCTCTGTGCTTTAGTGTCATCTCTGGATCGGTAATGCTGACACACACAATACTCGAAGGATTTATAACAAAGTAGCAATCACACACTTATTACATCGAATGTCTCAAAAGAGAACTTATTACAATAAATATGGCTTAAGGTCATCTAATATGATAACAACGGAAGGCTTGGACGATAAAGTGAGTCCATCAACTCCAACGGCATAGCTGAGTGCATGACAAACGACCTATCGCGTCTTACTCCTGGTCTGAAAAGTCTACAACATAATACGTTGCAGCCCGAAAACGGGTCAGCACATGGAATATGCTGGCAATGTAACACAGTAGAGCAATGAATAGATAAATGCTAACTCTACATGCATATATGGCTGGTGGAGGCTCTATGGTTATAGGGTTTTTGTGAAAAGCTAATTTTTCCCTACAACAAAGGAATAAATTTTTATTTAACTATCATGGTAGTTGAAACATTGAGAATGGTACCCCCATCTCATTCCCAATTAAACGTAATTATCAACCCAACAAATTAGTTTAGAGTGATGAGATACAATAGGATAATCCAAGTACTAGATACTCAAGTTGTCTATAACCTGGGATACGGCTAACCATGATTAGTTTGTACACTCTGCAGAGGTTTGCGCACGTTTCCCCACAAGACTCAATCTCCTCCATTGGATTTCTCGCACTACGTGGTGTTTGAGAAACGGATGACCGAGACATAGTCTTTCAGAAGCATTAACTCTTTACTCCGGGTGGACAGGTACACCTACTTTCCCTCTACATCTGCTAGCCCACCACTGAAAGAGGTCACACAACATACTCAACTATGCCAGAGCCCATAATGGCTTGTGGCTGCACACAGAAGTTTCTAGCATGAACAATCTCATGATCCCTTTGAGCCTGGGTGGCAGACCATAGGAGAATCACACGGTATATCCCCGGGATCTCCTGGACAACACTGGTATATCCCCAGGTGCCCAACAACGCAATCCACCCAGATGTGTATTAAAGTTGTCACCTTAAGTTGAACCATTAATTAACAATCTCACATCTATCATGGATTTGTCAAACCCAAACCACGTCTACGAGCATAGCCTGGCAATATAAGCATAACGTAGAAGTAACTCCCAGGGTTTGATAATAAAACAGGTAATAGGTTCTACATCATCATCTACTTCCCAATACCCACAAGTTAATCACATCCTAATCATGCAAGGTTTGAGGATTAGAACTAATGCATAAAAACTGGGTATGAAAGAAGTATGATCAATGTGTTACTTGCCTTGCTGACGATCTGCAAATCCTAAAGACTCGTAGTAGCTCGCACTCCGGGTGTTCTATCACAAACAAACAATATCATACATAAGCAATCAAGCAAAGATGCACGGGTAAATCTCAAATAAGAAGATCTAATCAGAAAGTTCAACTTAAGAACTCCGGTTTGCAAAAAGGAATCAAATCAAACGAAGCAATGAAACTCAAACTACGAAAGAAACAGGATCCGATTACTAATCTGGACTAAGGTTAAATTTTACCGTACCAAAATCTTGTTCAAGTTGGTTAAACAGAAAGAGGGCTTCGAGACGAAGATCTAGGCGCTTGAATCACCTGATTCCGATAAACGAGCGAAAAGATATACTAGATCAAAAATTAGGGCAGAGATCACGATCAAAAATAATTGTGAAAAAACCCTGGAAAAAGAAAAACTGACGAACAGGCTAACGAACGAATGTTCGCTGTCTGTGACTAACGGGTGAAAACCGTTCGTTAAAGTGAACGTACGAACAAGCGTTCTCTAAATAACTAAACCGGGAAAATAAAACCGATCTAAGAAAAAATAACTGAGGGTTTCTAAAAAAACCATACGATTTTCTAAAGAAAACAGGCGGCTACCTCGGGATGTGTGACGGCGGCGGCGGCTGGCTAGGGTTAGGGTTGGTGCGGCACGGCAGGCTGGGCCTCGGGCTCGCGGCTCGGGCGGCTTTTAAGATGCCGGCTTGGAGAGTCCCGGCCGGGTACGACCCAAAGTCGGTTCATTTTTTTTAAATTATTCCGCGCAGAAAAACAAAGAAAAGAAATACTAAACAGACTCCAAAAATCCCGAAATAAATTTTCCCCGTCCTCTAAAAATAAGCTGGACAAGGTGAACATTTATTTGGGCCTATAATACAATTTTGAAAAACGCATATTTTTCCTAATTCAATTAAAATTGCAATAAAATCCAAATAAAATATGCAAATTGATTTTAATATTTTTCCTGCAATATTTCATTTATTTTGGAGAGGTCATATTATCTCCTCTCATATATTTTGGAATGAAATATTTTCGGAGAGAAAATTTATTAAAACCAAAGTGATCCTTGTTTCCATATTTGATAAAATTCAAATATGCAAAACGGTGAAATCCCCCAACTCTCTCCGAGGGTCCTTGAGTTGCTTAGAATTTCGAGGATCGCGGAAGTGAAAATGCACAAAATATGATATGCATGAATGACCTATGTATAACATTCCAAATTGAAAATTTGGGATGTTACATAGGATGGATGGATCACTAGCAAAACACATGGCAAAAATGAACTTCTTGTTAACAAACTGCCAGCAACAATATTTAGCAAACGTAGAGCATGGTAATGATAAGCTACACTACTCCATAATTACAAAAAAATGCATGAATGGATAGATCATAACCATATCTTCAAAACACCCTTACTGAACTTCATCAAAATATGGATGGATCTACTTGTGGCAACAAGTCAACATAGCAACATAATGTAACAGGAAAAGACTTAGTAGAAAAAACTAAGTAGCTGAAATCAGCAACATCATGTGGCCTACTTTGCATGCTTGGGCTTGTCACCACAGAGCTCATAAAAATACAATGCTTGCACCACTGAAAATATGGCATGAAGATTCTTCTAAAACATGTAGGCATGATACTCAAAGGATGCACACACAAAATGCTACGAAAATGACAAATCAGCAAGTTATGATCGATTCTAGCAGACAACATCATATAGCACTTTTGCAACAAAGGTTAAGGCATCAGTATGGATAGTAAAATTTATGCAAATGACACTAGCATGAATATCATCACGAGACGAACATTTCGATATATCATATGCGTAAATCGGAGCTATAGGCATGGAGATATGGCATGACAAACATGTGCACATGAGATAGGAATTCAGGGACTTGGACAACATCATCACCTCCGGATCTAAGGTTTGACCCGGCACGGAAAACAAGGTTGGCTGGGGATCTCGCTGGAGATGGACGTGGTGGTGGCCGGAGCTTGCGGGGGAGGTCGCCGGCGGGTCGGGGACGCCGGATCTGGAGCGGCGCCGGCGTGCTCCGGCGACGGGTCGGCGAGGAGGCGGGTCGGTGGTGGCGAGACGGGGCGGTGCCAACGCAGGGCGAGGATGGCGGCGACCGGTGGCAAGGGCGAGGCGGCGGAGCGACGAAGGCGCGGCGGCGGTCGAGGCGGCATCGGGCGGCGGGGATGCGCGGGCGTGGTCAGGCGGCGACGCGGGCGAGCTGGGCCGAGAGGGCCCCACGTGGGCTCACGGGCCGACAGTGGAGTGGTAGCGAAGCGGGACACGTGGCGGCTTCCGATTTGCCCGGGCATGGCGGCAGATGCGTCCGGCGCGGAGGGAGTGGGTGGAGCTAGGGTTAGACCGCGAATTTCGGGGGGAGAGAGATATTTATAGGTAGAGGGAGTTAGGAGAGTCCAAATGAGGTGCGGTTTTCGCCCACACGATTGTGATCCAACAACGGATGGCATGGAGGGGGTTTAGATGGGCTAGTGGGTTGTTGTGGAGGGCTGCTGGGCTGCAAAGAGAGGGGTTTTTGCGGTTACCCGGTTAACCGTTGGGGCATCAAACGACCTCCAAATAGAACGAAATTTGACAGGCGGCCTATTGGTGTTGTACCAAGGCCACTCGACAAATCTTGACCCATTCCGAGAATGTTTTTCTCCCGCTCACGAAACAAGATCTAAGAGGTGCAACGGGTGCATGTGTGAGTGTTGGATTCCGAAACGGACAACGGGGAAAATGACCGGATGCATGGGACGAACATGAATGCAAATGAGATGCACATGATGACATGAGATGAAATGCATGACATGAACAAAATGCAAAACGACAGACAAAACCCAACCCCAGAGGATATAACATATAACTTAGGTGGAAAAGGCAAGAGTTGGAGTTACAGTTATGGAATGTTACATCCGGGGCGTTACAACTCTCCACCACTACAAGAGGATCTCGACCCGAGATCTAGGACTGAGAGAACTCCGGGTATTCGGAACGGAGGTGATCCTTGCGCTCCCATGTGGCTTCTCGGTCGGAATGGTGAGACCACTTAACTTTCAGGAATTTGATCAACTTGTTGCGAGTTTTGCGCTCGGTTTCTTCAAGAATGGCGACGGGATGCTCATGATAAGACAAATCTTCTTGGATATCAATCTCTCCGAAGTTGATAGTGCGCTCGGGCGTCTTGAAGCACTTGCGAAGCTGTGACATGCGAAACACATCGTGCACATTTGAGAAGTTTGACGGAATCTCAAGTTGATAGGCGAGGTCGCCTATTTTTCCAATGATCTTGAAAGGACCCACATATCTCGGGGAAAGCTTCCCTTTGATACCGAAGCGTTGAGTGCCTTTCATTGGAGAGACGCGGAGGTAGACATGGTCTCCGATCTCGAAAGCCAAGTCACGATGTTTGCTATCATAGTAACTCTTCTGGCCTGATTGGGCGGCTTTGAGATTTTCACAGATGACTTTACACATTTCTTCAACTTCTGTGATCAAGTCATTACCAAGAAGTTGGCGTTCACCAGTCTCGGACCAATTGAGAGGAGTACGACACTTTCTGCCATATAGAATTTCAAATGGGGCCTTGCCCGAACTTGCTTGGAAGTTGTTGTTGTAGGAGAACTCGGCATATGGGAGACAATCTTCCCACTTCATACCGAAAGAGATGGCACAAGCTTTGAGCATATCTTCGAGGATTTGATTGACTCGCTCGACTTGGCCACTTGTTTGAGGATGGAAAGCCATGCTGAAGCGAATGTTGGTGCCCATGGCCTTCTAGAAGGAGTCCCGGAACTTGGAAGTGAAAATGCTTCCATGGTCTGAAGAGATCAATTGCGGGATCCCGTGCAACGAGACAATTATGGAGGTGTATAGCTCTGTCAACTGAGCTGTCGTGATAGATTCTTTGATTGGAAGGAAATGAGCCACTTTTGTAAGCTTGTCAATGACCACGAAGATAGCATCATTCCCATGTTTGGACTTGGGAAAGCCAGTGACAAAGTCCATTTCAATATGATCAAACTTCCATTCTGGAATAGCAAGAGGTTGGAGGAGACCAGCTGGTCATTGATGTTCTTCTTTCACTCTTCGACAAACATCACATTCGTTCACGAATTGAGCGATCTCTTGCTTCATTCGAGTCCACCAATATGATTTCTTGAGGTCATGGTACATCTTCGAACCGCCTGGATGAATGGAAAGAAGGGAATTGTGTGCTTCGTTCATTATTACCTTCCTTAGATCACCTTTAGGAACCACAATCCGGTCCTCGAAGAATAAGGTGTCCTTGTCATCAATGCGATAGCACTAGTAAGTGGGTAAGCCCTTGGAAACACCCTGTTTCACCTTCTTCACCATGGTATCAAGGAGTTGTGCCTCATGGATTTGGTCTTCCAAAGTTGGAGTGACTTGAAGGTTGGCAAGAAAATCTTGATGAACAACTTAGAGGTTGAGCTTGCGGAAGGCTTCACAAAGATCCGGTTGGAATGGCTTGAGAATTAAGCTGTTGCAATAAGCCTTTTTGCTCAAGGCTTCTGCAATTACATTGGCCTTGTGTGGAGTATATTCAATACTTGGATTGTACTCTTGAATCATTTCGACCCAACGAGTTTCCCGGAGGTTGAGGTTGGGTTGAGTGAAGATATATTTGAGGCTCTTGTGATCGGTGAAAATGTCCACTTGCCTTCCCAACAAGAGATGTCTCCATGTTATTAATGCATGGACAACCACCGCCAACTCAAGATCGTGAGTGGGGTAGTTAGTTTCATTTGGCTTCAACTGACGAGAAGTATAGTCCACAACTTTCTTCTCTTGCATTAACACGGCACATTAGGAGGAGTTAGGACAGGAGCTGTGACGAGTTTCTCTTTGAGAGTGTTGAAAGCAACATCACACTCAGGAGTCCAGGAATATTTTACACGCTTCTGGAGGAGGTTGGAAAGAGGCTTCGCAATCTTTTAGAAATTCTCAATGAATCTTCGGCAATAGCTTGCAAGCCCAAGGAAACAGTGGAGTTGCTTGACATTCTGAGGAGGCTCCCAGTTCATAATTGCAGAAACCTTCTCCAGATTAACAACAATGCCCTTGGCAGACATGATGTGACCAAGGTAAAGAACTTCATCAAGCCAAAACTCACATTAGGAGAACTTTGCATAGAATTGATACTCTCTGAGCTTGTCGAGCACCAATCGCAAATGCTTGGCACGATCCTTCTTATTCTTGGAGAACACCAAGATATCATCGAGATACACCAGGAAGAATTCATTGGTGTAGGGGTTGAAGATGAAGGTCATCATATGAGAGAATGTTGGAGGGGCATTGACAAGGACAAAAGACATGACAGTATATTCATAAGAACCAAAGCTTGTTCTGAATGTTGTCTTGGGGATATCTTCTTCATGAATGTGAATCTGATGATAACCCATACGGAGGTCAAGCTTGGAGAACACCTTTGCACCTTTGAGTTGCTCGAATATCTCATTGATGTTGGGAAGTGGATACTTGTTCTTGATTGTCTTCTTGTTCAATGGACGATAATCGACGCAAAATCAGTCTGTGCCATCCTTTTTCTGGACAAAAAGAACACCACAACCCCACAGAGATGAACTTAGTCTGATCAGACCCAGACGCTCTTGTTCATTGAGCTGTTTCTTCAATTCTTTCAGCTCCTTTGGCCCAAGCTTGTATGGGCGCTTGCAAACGGGTTCAGCACCGGGCTCAAGATCGACAACGAACTCAAGTGGCCGGTGAGGAGGCATACCCGGAAGCTCTTCTGGAAAGACATCTTGGTACTCACAAACAACTAGAATCTGAGAAATAGCGTCTAACTCGCCCTTCTCATTGAGAGAGAACAACCGAATGGTTTCATCATGAGCAGCATGGATGATCACATCCTCAGAAGAGTGTGTCAATTTAATTTCCCTGGCAGCACAATCAAGGAAGGCATTGTGCTTAGAAAGCCAATCCATGCCGAGAATTAGATCAATATCCGAGTCACCGAGAACAATTGGCGAAGCCAGGAATTTATAGTTGCCCACCTTGATACCGACATTCGGAACCAACATACTAGAGCTTGATACGTCTCCAACGTATCTATAATTTTTTATTATTCAATGCTATTATATTATCTGTTTTGGATGTTTAATGGGCTTTGTTATGCACTTTTATATTATTTTTGGGATAAACCTACTAACCAAAGGCCAGTGCAAATTGTTGTTTTTTTGCCTATTTCAGTGTTTTGCGGAAAAGGAATATCAAACGGAATCCAAACGGAATGAAACCTTCGAGAGAGTTATTTTTGGAACAAACGCAATCCAGGAGACTTGGAGTGGACGTCAAGGAAGAAACAAGGCGACCACGAGGTAGGAGGGTGCGCCCAGGGGGTAGGCACGCCCCCACCCTCGTGGGACCCTCGTGGCACCGCCGACCTACTTCTTTCGCCTATATATACTCATATACCCCGAAAACATCAGAGAGCACCACGAAACCCTATTTCCACCCCTGCAACCTTCTGTACCTGTGAGATCCCATCTTGCGGCCTTTTCCGGCGCTCCACCGGAGGGGGAATCGATCACGGAGGGCTTCTACATCAACACCATAGCCTCTCAGATGATGTGTGAGTAGTTTACCACAGACCTTCGGGTCCATAGTTATTAGCTAGATGGCTTCTTCTCTCTCTCTGGATCTCAATACAAAGTTCTCCTCGATTCTCTTGGAGATCTATTCGATGTAATTCTTTTTGCGGTGTGTTTGTCAAGATCCGATGAATTGTGGGTTTATGATCAAGATTATATATGAACAATATTTGATTCTTCTCTGAATTCTTTTATGCATGATTTCATATCTTTGCAAGTCTCTTCGAATTATTAGTTTGGTTTGGCCTACTAGATTGATCTTTCTTGCAATGGGAGAAGCGCTTAGATTTGGGTTCAATCTTGCGGTGTCCTTTCCCAGTGACAGCCGGGGCAGCAAGGCACGTATTGTATTGTTGCCATCAAGGATAAAAAGATGGGGTTTATACCATATTGCTTGAGTTTATCCCTCTACATCATGTCATCTTGTTTAATGCGTTACTCTGTTCTTATGAACTTAATACTCTAGACGCATGCTGGATAGCGGTCGATGTGTGGAGTAATAGTAGTAGATGCAGAATCGTTTCGGTCTACTTGTCGCGGACGTGATGCCTATATACATGATCATGCCTAGATATTCTCATAACTATGCGCTTTTCTATCAATTGCTTGACAGTAATTTGTTCACCCACCGTAGAATTTGCTATCTTGAGAGAAGCCACTAGTGAAACCTATGGCCCCCGAGTCTATCTTCCATCATATTATTTTCTATTTACTTGCTATTTCTGCCACCGTTTATTTTGCTACCTTTATTTTCCAATCTATACAACAAAAATACCAAAAATGTTTATCTTATTATCTTTATCATATCTCACTTTTTCAAGTGGGTGTGAAGGGATTGACAACCCCTTTATCGCGTTGGTTGCAAGGTTCTTGATTGTTTATGCAGGTACGAGGGACTTGTGTGTAATCTCCTACTGGATTGATACCTTGGTTCTCAAAAACTGAGGGAAGTACTTACGCTACTTTGCTGCATCACCCTTTCCTCTTCAAGGGAAAACCAACGCATGCTCAAGAGGTAGCAGAGCTCAAACGCTTAGGTGGAGAAACAACTTGCAATGCTCTAGGTAATACCTCTGTGTCAAAATTGTGCTCCGATGCAAATGGATATGACATGAAAGAATGCGATGCACCAGAATCAAATAAGACTTTTGCAGGAATATCATTAACTAGGAGATTACCCATGATCACTTCTGAAGATTCCTGTGCTTGGGCTGAATTCATCATGTTCACCCTTGCAGACTTGGGATTATGCCTGACCACTACATTGCTTCAAGACCTCACAGGAGGAGGATGCGAAAGGCGCCTTTGGTTGAAGCACTTGTTTGCATACTGACCTTTCTGCTGACACTTGTTGCAAGTAACCTCTGAGAGCGGACGATGATAAGGAGAAGGAGGACCACCTGTCCTCGGAGTTTGAGTCTGAGACTTCTTCTGATAGCCTAGGTTGGGTGGGTGGGAAGATCCATGGCCACCTTTGTTTTTCTGCTGGTAGGGCTGACAAAACGGAGGAGGTGGAGGAAGCCAGAACTTCTGTTGCTTAGCTGCCACTTGAGAGGAAGAAGACGATTGAACTGCATCCCTGATTCTCTTCTTTGAAGCCTCACACTTGAGCTGAGCAGCTTCTTGCTTGAGGGCCATGCTGTAGAACTGATCGAACTGAGTAGGCGCTAACTGCAGATCCTCTCTAAGGCCACCCCTGAAGTGATAGATCATGTTCTTTTCATCAGGAACATCCCGCCTTGTGAAGCGAGCAAGTTTCTGAAACTGGATGTTGTATTGATACACGGACATGCTTCCTTGCTTGAGATTGCGGAATTCCTCATGCTTTCTCTCGACAACACTTGTTGGAATGTGATGAGCTTTGAAATCCCGGCAGAAGTCATCCCAGGTAATCACTCGACCTCCTCTGGAATCTTTGTATTGCTGATACCAATCAGCTGTTTGGTCCTTGAGCTGAAAAGAAGCGAACTTGACGTAGTCCTCAGGCCTTACATTGCTACATTCAGAATGGTTGCTGATGTCCATGAGCCAATCATTGGCATCCATGGCCTCGGCACAATTGCTGAAAGACTTTGGCTGATTCGCAAGTAACTGGTTGAGGGTAGCAAACTGAGGCTGATTGTTGAATTGCCCTTGACCTTGATTCCCTTGGTTGCCTTGGCCTTGGTTGTGCTCTTGCAAGAGTTGCAAAAGCATCTGGGTATTGGCGTTGGTGGCTGCCATGATAGCTTGCCATGCCTCTGGAGGCGGAGGAGGTGGCGGACGTGGAGGGTTCGCTTGATCCCCATTGTTGCGGTCCAGATTCAGACGCGTTGGAGGAGCCATCCTGAAGAGGGTGACATCCCTTAGAACCATGATAGACAGATAGACAAGCTGAATCAACTGATAGAAATTGCAACATATAGTCTTCACAATAAACATTCGAACAGAGATTGAACAAATGAATTCCAAAGTTAACATTACATGACCATTAAGGTGAGAAGCCACTTAGATAAAGGTTGATGAATGAAACAAAAAGGTACGACTGGAACAAATATATGGTAAGGATCACCCAATCCCATAGAAAATATCCGTCGGAAGAATAACTAGGAGCTACTTGAATCCCCACCTATTAACTCCCGAAACTTTCTGGCTATGCAATCTGGTGTTGGGGATACAGGGAGGCACAATATATATCACACAACTAACAAGCCCTACACTCCAACTGTATCCATCCATCAACACATAACCAAGAAAACTCTGGAAATCGTGTACCTCAACCTTCGGAAAACATCCGTTATACGAGCCATGGCAATACTCCCGAACTCCCTCCCTAGTACTGGGTGGCGTCGAGGTTATCTCACCACTAACTGCATAAAAGAGATTTTCAATGTCGGCAAACTCAGGTATTCTAGAACTGCAATGATAAAATTGTGACGACAACACATCGGAGCTCAACTCCCCGGGACACTGCCACAACCCCTAAATGTGAGGAGGCACCAAGAACAATGTTCTTGTCACAAGAATATCGGAATGATCCCAAGATACCCGTGTGATCCTAATTTTTTTAGTGAAAATGAGGAGAGGAAAGTCAAAACATCTACGTCAGGAGATCTCACCAGAGCGATGAAGAGGACTGAGGAGTAAAAAGAATCCTACTCTCCAATACATATAATCCTAAGACTCAAAATAGTTTTTTTCTAGACTCAACAACGTCAACGATTCGATCAAGCAGGGGGCTCCTAAGTCGGGGATGGCTCTGATACCAACTTGTAACACCCAAGATGCGGCTATATCTCCCACCTGTCAAGGCATGACTTAGAGGCATAACCGCATTTTGGTATTGTTGCAAGAAGGGTCATCTTCACACAATCCCATGTAATGAACAAGGAAGAATAAATATTTGGCTTACAATCGCCACGTCACACATTGATCCAAATATTCATACATCATTCAGAGTACACACAAAGTCCTACTACAGACGAAACCAAATGAAAAGAAGACAACCCCAAATGCTAAATCTCGATCGTCCAACTGGGCACCACTACTGATCATCCGGAAACGAAACATAGTAACGGCCAAGGTCTTCGTCGAACTCCCACTTGAGCTCGGTGGCATCACCTGCACTGGTATCATCGGCACCTGCAACTGTTTTGGTAGTATCTATGAGTCACGAGGACTAAGCAATCTTGAAACCCGTGATATCAAGACTATCTAAGCTTATAGGTAGGATGTGGGTATAAGGTGGAGTTGCAGCAAGCACTAAGCAAATATGGTGGCTAACATACGAGTACAAGAGTAAGATGAGAAACTACGCAATGGTCGTAAGCTAGAAGTGATCCTAAACTACTTACGTTCATACATAACCCAACTGTGTTCACTTCACGAACTCCGTCGAAAAGAGACCATCACGGTTATACACGCGGTTGATGCATTTTAATTAAGTCAAGTGTCAAGTTCTCTACAACCAGATATTAACAAATTCCCATCTGCCACATAACCGCGGGCACAACTCTCGAAAGTTTATACCCTGGGGTGTCCCAACTTAGCCCATCACAAGCTCTCATGATCAATGAAGGATATTCCTTCTCCCGAAATAACCCGGTCAGTCTCGGAATCCCGGTTATAAGACATTTCGACAATGGTAAAAGAAGACTAGCAAGACCGCCCGAATGTGCCGACAAATCCCGATAGGAGCTGCACATATCTCGTTCTTAGGGCACACCGGATGGGACAAGCTATGAGTAAAACCAACCCTCGAGTTTCCCCGAGGTGGCCCCGCAGGCTGCCCATTCGGACCAACACTCAGAGGAGCACTGGCCCGGGGGGGTTGATTAATAAAATCCTCGGGTTAATTACTCCCTAGGAAAATATTAGTTGTTATTAGGCAAATGGTAAAACCAAGGTTGGGCCTTGTTGGATGAGTTTTATTCAAAGCGAACTGTCAAGGGGGTACCATAACCCCAACCACACAAGGAACGCAAAATCAAGTAACATAACACCGGTATGACAGAAACTAGGGCGGCAAGAGTGGAACAAAACACCAAGCAAAAGTCCAAGCCTTCCACCCTTTGCCAAGTATATAGATGCATTAATTAAATAAGAGATATTGTGATATCCCAACATATCCATGTCCCAACATGGAACAACCTCCAAGGCACCTGAACTAGCAACACTATAAGAGGGGCTGAGCAAAAGCGGTAACATAGCCAAACACCGGTTTGCTAGGAAGGTGGGTTAGAGGCTTGACATGGTAATAAGGGAGGCATGATAAACAAGTGGTAGGTAGCACGACATAGCGATGGAGCGAACAACTAGCAAGCAAAGATAGAAGTGATATTGGGGGTAATGATCATCTTGCCTGCAAAGTTCTCAGGGTTGTCGAAAGCTTGCTCCTCGTAAACATACTCAACAGGATCCTCGTTCACAAAATTATCTCCCGACTCTACCCAAGGCAAGAACAAAGGCAACGGAACACAATCAAACACGGTGCAATGCACAAGCAACATGATGCAAGACATGGCTTGGAATGCAAGATATGATGTGCAATGCATATGGGTACTCCGGAAGGGAAAAGATGATCATGGCATCAACTTGGCAAATCAAGCATGCCACTGGAAAGATGGAGTGATTTCGGACAAAATCGATATAATGATCACCGGAAACGGATGCACGGTTTGCAAATGACGAGCAAAACAAGAACAATGCAAATCTGCCCTTAACAGCATCATAGCACTTAAGATGCATCACGAAACTAAGCTACACCACTTCAATAAAGCAACAAAGAACATGGCAGTGAAGTACAGGTGAAGATCTACAAATCATGAACACTGAGCTCCTACTAGTACTGACAAGAACAAGCCTAAAACAACATGGCAAAAATGCAACCGATAACAGTTTCATAGACTGTGAAAATACTAAACATGGCATAAACAGCATCAGGTAGCAATGTTTCGAACTAGTAAACTACATGCTACAGGATCATAACATGGAAAACAAGGGCATGGCATGCTCGTACTAAAGGCAAAGAACAAAATTTCCTTACTGAACTTTAGCCAAAGATGCACATAAAAGATGGTAGCATCAATGCAAACATGGCAAGTCATGTGAACAGATTCAGACTTTGTAGTAAAACATAGCATGGCAGAAACAGATTCATGATAGCAACTTCGTGAGCTCGTGCTACTCACCACAAAGCATTACATGGAATCAAAAGGTAACCAACAGTAAAAAGACACATTTATGAAGCTAAACATGGCAATAGCATAGTCATAGGATGCATGGATCACTAGCAAAACACATTGAAAAAATGAACTTCCTGTTAACAAACTGCCAACAACAATATTTAGCAAAAGTAGAGCATGATAATAACAAGCTACACTACTCCATAATTACAACCAAAGGCATGAATGGATAGATCATAACCATATCTTCAAAACACCCTTACTGAACTTCATCAAAATATGGATGGATCGACTTGTGGCAACAAGTCAACATAGCAACATAATGTAACAGGAAAAGACTTAGCAGAAAAAACTAAGTAGCTGAAATCAGCAACATCATGTGGCCTACTTTGCATGCTTGTGCTTGTCACCACAAAGCTCATAAAAATAAAATGCTTGCACCACTGAAAATATGGCATTAAGATTCTTATAAAACATGTAGACATGATACTTAAAGGATGCATACACAAAATGCTACGAAAATGACAAATCAGCAAGTTATGATGGATTCTAGCAGACAACATCATATAGCACTTTTGCAATGAAGGTTAAGGCATCACTATGAACAGTAAAATTTATGACAATGACACTAGCATGAATAGCATCACGAGATGAACATTTCTATATATCATATGCGCAAATCGGAGCTACGGGCACGGAGATATGGCATGACAAACATGTGCACATGAGATAGGAATTCAGGGACTTGGAGAAAATCGTCACCTCTGGATCTAAGGTTTGAGCCAGCGCGGAAAACAAGGTTGGCCGGAGATCTCGCTGGAGATGGACGTGGTGGTAGCCGGAGCTTGCGGGGGAGGTCGCCGGCGGGTCGGGGACGCCAGATCTAGGGCGGCACCGGCGTGCTCCGGCGACGGGGTGGTGAGGAGGCGGGTCGGTGGCGGCGAGACGGGGCGAGGATGGAGGCAACCGGTGGCGA
>NC_057803.1:491418851-491440692 GCF_018294505.1 Triticum aestivum | reverse complement strand
GCGGTGGAGTGGTAGCGAAGCAGGACACGTGGTGGCTCCCGATTTGCCCGGGCGTGGCGGTGGACGCATCCGGCGCCGTCCGGACGTGTCCGAGCGGAGGGAGTGGGTGGAGCCAGGGTTAGACCGCGAATTTCGAGGGGAGAGACATATTTATAGGTAGAGGGAGTTAGGAGAGTCCAAATGAGGTGCGATTTTTGCCCACACGATCGTGATCCAACGGCAGATGGCATGGAGGGGGTTTAGATGGGCTAGTGGGTTGTTGTGGAGGGGTGCTGGGCTGCAAAGAGAGGGGTTTTGCGGTTACCCGATTAACCATTGGGGCATCAAACGACCTCCATATAGAACGAAATTTGACAGGCGGCCTACCGGTGATGTACCAAGGCCACTCGACAAATCTCGACCCATTCCGAGAATGTTTTTCTCCCGCTCACGAAACAAGATCTAAGAGGTGCAACGGGTGCATGTGTGAGTGTTGGATTCCGAAACGGACAACGGGGAAAATGACCGGATGCATGGGATGAACATGAATGCAAATGAGATGCACATGATGACATGATATGAAATGCATGACATGAACAAAATGCAAAACGACAGACAAAACCCAACCACAGAGGATATAACATATAACTTAGCCGGAAAAGGCAAGAGTTGGAGTTACAATTATGGAATGTTACATCCGAGGCGTTACAATCAAACGGAAGCGGTGGAAGTTGTGTGGCAATATATCTCGGAATGGCCATGGAAAAGCCATAATAGGTAGGTATGGTGGCTGTTTTGAGGAAGATATAATGAGGCTTATGTGTGATAGAGAGTATCATATCACGGGGTTTGGATGCACCTGCGAAGTTTGCACCATGTCTCAATGTGAGAAAGGGCAATGCACGGTACCGTAGAGGCTAGCAAATTACGAAAAGGTAAGAGTGCGTATAATCCATGGACTCACATTAGTCATAAAGAACTCATACTTATTGCAAACGTTTATTAGCCCTCGAAGCAAATTACTACTACGCATGCCCCTAGGGGGATAGATTGGTAGGAAAAGACCATCGCTCGTCCCCGACCGCCACTCATAAGGAAGACAATAAAAAATGAATCATGCTCCAACATCATAGCATAACGGGAGACTATATGTGCATGCTTCAGGAATCACAAACCATCACACCAATATTCCTACTAGAGCATAATTACTCATCAACATAACTCACATATCACATCATCATATCTCAAAACTATTACTAAGAATCAAGTTTATTTTGTCCAATGATCTTCATGACATTTTTATTTTCTTTATTCTTCTTGGATATCTATCACTTTGGGACTAATTTTCATGTGTTGCTTTTCATAAGCTCAAACAAATATTAGTGAAGATCATGAGCATAATATTTATTTCTCTCAAAATAATTTAAGTGAAGAAAGAGAGAACTTCAAAATTTTACTAACTCTCAAATAAATCTAAGTGAAGCAAGAGAGCAATTCTTCAAAAAATAGTAAGCACACTGTGCTCAAAAAGATATAAGTGAAGCACTAGAGCAAGCCCTAGCTCATAAAAGATTTAAGTGAAGCATAGAGAGCAATTCTAACAAGTCATGATATAATTTTGTCTCTCTCAAATAGGTGTGTCTAGCAAGGACTGATGACTTAAAACACAAAATAAAACAAGCAAATACACATATCATACAAGACGCTCCAAACAAAACACATATCATGCGACGAATAAAATTATAGTGTCGAGTAAAATAACGATAGTTGTTGGAAGAAAGCGGGGATGCCACTCGGGGGCATCCCCAAGCTTAGTTGGTTGCTCATTTTTTGATAATAGCTTGGGATGCTGGGGCATCCCCAAGCTTAGGCTCTTCCATCGTTTCTTCATCCATCGTAACATAACCCAAAACTTGAAAACTTCAATCACACAAAACTCAACAAAACCTTCGTGAGATCAGTTAGTATAAGAATAATAAACCACTACTATAAGTGTTGTACCAAACCAATTAATATTTTGTTTTTGTATTATATATACTGTATTCCAACTTTTCTATGTAAAAAACTCATCAAAGAAAACCATAGAGCCATCATAATAAGCACACAACACAAAGAAAACAGAATCTGTCAAAACAGAATAGTCTGTAGCAATCTGACTATTTCAAATACTTCTGTAGCTCCAAAAATTCTGAAAATTAGGACGACCTAAGAAATTTGCATATTGATCTACTGCAATTCAGATGGGTATTTTATTGCTCTCTCGTAAAAAATGAAAATTAATTTTGTGAGCATAAAAGTTTCTGTTTTTTCAACAAGATCAAACAACTATTACCCAAGAAGATCCTAAAGGCTTTACTTGGCACAAACACTAATTAAAACACAAAAACACAATCATAATAGTAGCATAATTGTGCTAACACAAAAAACAGAAAGCGAAAAGTAAAAAGCAAAAATAAATTTTATTCATTGGGTTGCCTCCCAACAAGCGCTATAGTTTTACGCCCTTAGCTAGGCATAAAGCAATGATCTAAGTTTTGTCATCTTTGTTACTTGGAAAGAAAAGGTAAAATTTTCTATCAATGACATTTAATTTTCTATCTTGTGAAAGCACATGGCCATTGATAGTGGAAGAAAGATTAAGCATGTTGCGAAAATTCGTATCTAAACTAGCCTTCATCTCTTTAATTATTTCATTTAGATAAAAGCACATAAGAGTAGTTGATTCAACATTTTCTCCTTTAGGGTGCCCAAATATGGCTTTCGTCTTTTCATAAGTATCAACGGCATCCCCTTCATGAAAACCGTTTTCAAATATAGAATCTAAAACTTGCTTGAAGGATGAAGGTAAACCATCATAAAAACTTTGGGGCACATAGCTAGCTCGAATTCTCAACAACCTATCCCAAGCACCTTTCAAAGATTCATCAACCAAATAACGAAAAATTCCGAGATCATCTTCATCACAATGGTTAAGATTTTCCTTAACAACCCCGATAGATCCTTCCATAGCATCATTGATTATGAGTTTAGAGAGGACAGAGGGGCTATCCAAAGCATTAATACCAGGGAGAAATCCCTTAGCTCTTTTGAGATCGGACATGGCGAGAAAACGGCGGACGGAAAAGAGAGGCGAATAAAACGGCAAATTTTTGTGAAGTGGGGGAGAGGAAAATGAGAGGCAAATGGCAAATAATGTAAATTGCGAGGAGATGAGATTTGTGATTAGGAACCTGGTTGTCAAGAAGATCCTCCCCGGCAACGACGCTAGAATTCCTTTTGATTTCTCTCTGACTATAGCGCCAGAAAAGCTCCTGACTGGTAGGACTATGTCGGTATTTCCCCAAAGAGGAAGGGATGATGCACACAGCGACGGTAGGTATTTCCCTTAGTGAAGAAACCAAGGTTATCCAACTAGTAGGAGAACCAAGCTACATAATGTAAACAGCACCTGCACACAAGTAACAGCACCTCGCAACCCAACGTGTTAAAGGGGTTGTCAATCCCTTTCGGGTAAAGATGCCAGAAATTATAGTAGATTGAACTAATAGATCGCAAATAAAATAAAGTGAGCAAAGTACTTTTGTATTTTTGGTTTAATATATATGGATAAAAATGCAAAGAAAAAGTAGATCGCAAGCAAATATATGAGGAAGAAGACCCGGGGGCCGTAGGTTTCACTAGTGGCTTCTCTCGAGAAAGATAGCAAACGGTGGGTAAACATATTACTGTTGGACAATTGATAGAACCTCAAATAATTATGAAGATTTCCAGGAAATGATCATTACATAGGCATCACGTCCAAGATTAATAGACCGACTCCTGCCTGCATCTACTACTATTACTCCACACATCGATCGCTATCCAGCATGCATCTAGTGTATTAAGTTCATGGAAAAATGAAGTAATGCAATAAGAATGATCACATGATGTAGACAAGATCCGTTTATCTATTGCGTAGATATAGATCCCATCTTTTTATCCTTAGTAGCAATGATACATACGTGTAGGTTCCCTGTCTGTCACTGGGATCAAGCACCGTAAGATCAAACCCACTACCGGGCACCTCTTTTCATTGCAAGATAAATAGATCAAGTTGGCCAAACAAGACCCAAATATCGGATAATAAATACAAGGCTATAAGAGATCATGCATATAAGAGATTAAAGAAACTCAAATAACTTTCATGGATATAAAAAGATATGACTGATCATAAACTCAAAGTTCATCAGATCCCAACAAACACATCACAAAAAGAGTTACATCATATGAATCTCCAAGAGACCATTGTATTGAGAATCAAGAGAGAGAGATGAAGCCATCTAGATACTAACTACGGACCCGAAGGTCTACAAAGAACACTCACGCATCATCGGAGAGGCACCGATGGAGGTGGTGAACCCCACCCGAGATGGTGTCTAGATTGGATCTGGTGGTTCTGGACTCTGCGGCGGCTGGATGAATATTTCGTTGACTCCCCTAGGGTTTTGGGAATATTTGGGTAATTTTAGAGCAAAGAGGCGGTCCCGGGGGCACCTAAGGTGGGCACAACCCACCAAGGAGCGCCTGGGCCTCCTGGCGCGCCCTGGTGGGTTGTCCCCTCCTTGAGACTCCCCAGGTGCAACCAGGGCCCAACATATTCCTTCTGGTCCATAAAAAATCTCCGTAAAATTTCGTGGCATTTGGACTCCGTTTGATATTGATTTTCTATGATGTAAAAAACATGGAAAAAACAGGAACTGGCACTTGGCACTATGTCAATAGGTTAGTACCAAAAAAATGATATAAAATGATTATAAAACATCCAAGATTGATAATATAACAACATGGAACAATCAAAAATTATAGATACGTAGGAGACGTATCAATCTTGTCTACATCATGTCATCATTCTTATTGCATTACTCCGTTTCTCCATGAACTTAATACACTAGATGCATGGTGGATAGCGGTCGATGTGTGGAGTAATAGTAGTAGATTTAGGCAGGAGTTGGTCTACTAATCTTGGACGTGATGCCTATGTAATGATCATTGCCTGGATATCATCATGAGTATTTGAAGTTCTATCAATTTCCCAACAGTAATTTGTTTACCCACCGTTTGCTATTTTCTCGAGAGAAGCCACTAGTGAAACCTACGGCCCCTAGGTCTCTTTCTCATATTATTTGCCTTTGCAATCTATTTTATTTTCCTTTTATTTTCAGATCTATTAAATCCAAAAATCCAAAAATACCTTGCTGCAATTTATTTTATTTGCCGTTCGATCTATCAATATTTACAACTCTCTGACGTCTGTTTGCCCATCTTGGGGCGCCGCTACCCGGAAGGAATTGACCACCCCTTTTACACGTTGGGTTGTGAGTAGTTGTTATTTGTGTGCAGGTGTTGTTTACGTTGTGTTGCTTGGTTCTCTTACTGGTTCGATAACCTTGGTTTCATATCTGAAGGAAATACCTACCGCCGCTGTGCTGCATCATCCCTTCCTTTTTGGGAAAATACCGATGTAGCTTCAAGTGACATCAGAGATCTCCTTATGGGAAGTACCTCGCTTTTAGGACAGTTGCACATAATGAATCTGGATTACCAATAAGACGTCGGGCTTGTTTTGCTAGGAGTGCAAGATTGAAACATGAATATCCCTGAAGCCCACACCACCTTTGATCTTTGGTATACACATCTTTCACAATGCGAACCAATGCATCTTTCTATTAGTTGCATCATCACCCCACCAAAAATGAGACATCGCATATGTGATTCATTTGCATATTTTTTTAGGAATTTTGAAGACGAACATCACATAAGTTGGTATGGCTTGCACTACTGATTTTAAGAGCACTTCTTTATCTCGAGAAGATAAACATCTATCCTTCCATCCCATCAATCTCTAAACTAGACTATCGATCGAATATTGGAAACTGATACTTTTATCAATACCCAAAGTTGATGGAAGACCCAGGTACCTGTCATTCAAAGCCTCTGTCATATTACCTAGGGTTGAGCATACCTCGACCTTCACATTAACCTCTGTACTTGGGCTGAAAAAGACACTAGATTTCTCCACACTAACAAGTTGGTCGGATGCTGAACAATACATATCCAATATGGATTTTAAGCAAGCAACATTGGCCTTCATCAAAATAAGCGAGTCATCTGCAAACAAAAGGTTTGTTACTACCGGTGCATCACGGGAAACTGTGACTCCCATGAGGTCACCTTCTTGTTTGGCCCTGGATAATAAGGCAGTGATGCCTTCCGTACAAAGGAGAAATAGATACGGCAAGAGAGGACCCCCCCCCTTGACGGAGACCTCTGGTTGGTTTAAATGCTTCTGTCTCCGTTGAGTTGTACCTCACTCTGTATTCAACTGAAGAAACACATAACATAATCATCTGTACCCAGTTAGCATTAAAACCGAGCTTCAAAAGAATAGCTTTCAGGAACGCCCACTCTATTCGATCATATGCTTTGTGCATGTCAAGCTTGACCCAACACCACCCATCCTTGCATGTTTTCTTTTGCTGAATTGTAGCTTTCGTAAGCAATAAGAGCATTATCCGTAATTAACCTCCCAGGGGAAAATGCACTCTGAGTTGGGCTTATTATTTCAGGTAGAAACAATTTCAGTCTCATGGTAGTCATTTTGGCAATAACCTTGTAAACAACATTGCATAGGCTTATCGGTATAAACTGTGATACCTTTTCTCGAGAAAGTACCTTGGGGCTCATAACACAGTTGTGGTGTCATTCCAGCCTTGGGGCACGATCTGAGAAATAACTGCATTTAACACCTCTTCAACAAGGTCATCTCCTAACATGGACCAAAACCGCTTGTAAAAAATAGCATATAGGCCATCCGGACTGGGGCCTTAGGATCACCAACGGAAAATAATGTTTTCTTCACTTCTTCCACTGTATACAGAGCCATCAACGCATCATTCATAGGAGTGGTTACCCTCCTTTGCACATGATCTAGAACGTTTCTATTTGGCTCGGAAATTTGGGATGTAAACAACTCCATAAAATATCCACAAATAATAGATTTGATTTCATCTGTATCTTCTCTCCAGACTCTTGTATCATCATATAAGAGTATCTTAATCCAGTTTCTCTTCTTCTGCGCCGAAGCTACTTTGTGAAAAAATGAAGTGTTCCTGTCACCATGTAGTAACTAGTTTGCCCGTGCACGTTGGAGCCAGACGATCTCCTCCTGGTCCAGTAGGTTTTTTTATCAGAGTTTGTATTTCATTCATTCTATGTCTGGATCCGCTTGTTAGCTGTTCTCGCTTTAACTTCTCCAAATCCTTTTCCAATTTATGAATTCTCCGCTTCGGACCTCTTAATGTTTCTCGATCCCACTAGAAAAGCTCTGCTTTTACTACTCTTGTGCGGTCAGACAACGACAACCCAACCCCCATCAGCTGGGTGCATTGCCAGGCTGTGGCAACAATTTCATTCACTGTATCTTCATTTAGCCACTGTGCTTTGAACCTCCTCTCTCCTTTCGGTTTCTGTGATAGCGTTGTTGCGTAATAGTCTATAACCAACACCAGGGGTCGATGATATGAATGGGTATGATGCTCATGTACCACAACTGCATAGGAAAAAAATTCAGACCACTTCTCATTGCATAGAGCTCTACCCAGGCGCTCCCTTATCGTCCCCCGACTCCATGTGAATGGGTCGCCAATGTGCATAACTTCATGTAAACCACACTCTTCTATGCAATCTCTGAAGTTTTGCATCAAGTATAATGGTCCGATGTTGCCACCTTCCTTCTCGTTTGCAACTAACATCTTGTTAAAATCTCCTATAATCATCCATGGTCTCTCTGTAATGTCATGTGAATTCCTCAAATATGTCTATGAGAGATGTTTCAGGCCCCAACTAGGTTAAGATGTTTCTGGTTTATGTTGGGTCTACTAGCCCATGCTGTGTATGTCAAGTAGGAAGGAGGCCGAGCATGCCGGCTCATTCAAATGTTTCCGGGTTAATCTAAAAAAATGCTATTGGGTTTTTGTTTCTGTTTGTAAATATAAAATAAAAACAACTTTTGAGTATAACTCGTTTTTAATACACTGATACCTTTGAAACTATATTCATGTCAGTAGGTTTTGGTGAACTGTGCTCTTTTTCGGAGGAGCTGATTTCTATGCTGCGTGTGTCATGATTGTGTGCCAAATGTGCTACACGGAATATTGTGTTAGATGAGTACGCATCAATCTATGTTCCTTTTTTTCAAGAGTTATTGAAACGATTGGATCAAATGAATTGGCGTTGACTGTGGGATCAGACACACTAAAAATAGTTTTTCCCAAGTATTCAACAACACCAATACATTATATATTCATAGTTATTAATAAAGCAATTGCACGGCAAAATGAAATAAATTTGCACCAACCACGGGGATCGAATCCACACTGAAAATAGAATTTCCCAAGTATTCAACGAGGCCAGTATATTCATAGTTATTAAAAAAGAGATTGCATCTCAAAATGATTTTTTTTATGAAAAATGAAATAAACCCGGGCCAACCATGGGGATCGAATCCACACTAAAAATAGCATTTCCCAATGGAGATAGACCACACTAAAAATAGAATTTTCCAAGTATTCAACAAGGACATTATATACTCATAGTTATTAGAAAATATATTACATCTTAAAGTGAAATAAATTTGCGCCAACCATGGCAAGAATCCATCATGATTGTGTGTCAAATGTGCTACATGGAATCACTTTAGCTATATATCAGTCAACTAAAATTTCTTTTTGGGTCAATCGATTTTGTGGCTGTTCGATTCTGCTTTGATATGTGTGCTATTTTTTTGTGTCATTTTGGTAGTGAGTTGGGCTGTGTGGAATCGATTGACCCTTATTTTGGGTCAGTCGAATTGCTTCTTGGGCTCATTTTTGCTTCTCTGAGTCGCGTTTTTCTTTTTTCCTTTTCTTTATTGGTTATTTTTTATGGGTTTATGGATGAGTGTAATTATCTACATACAAATACTATATAATATGTACCAAAATTTCATTATTATATGATTTTTTTTTATATTACGATAAGTGCATTTTGGTGCAAAGTTGTGCGCAAGTTTTTTTTATTTTCTCTCTTCTTAATGGAAATACCAACGCCACTAAATTTCTTATTTTTCAGAAAAATTATTATTTTGATATTGTTTTAGTCTTTACTTGATTTTCATTCTACATTAAGGTTAATACCGACTCAAATACTCATTCGTTCTTAGATTTTGTTTTGGCAAAAGCTCCACTTTTATATGCTTATTCTTGCATATATTTTTTTAAAAACTTATTTTTTATGTATATTTCGTGCAAATTCTGTCAGTGCTTATTCTTGCATACATATAAAAAGCACAAATGGTAATATTAATGCAACTAATTCATTCTTCCTTAGGAAATTTAATTCTTTATTTTGTGGGTATTTTTGCATTTTTATTTCTGTTTTATGTTTCTATGTGTTTTTATTTTTCCTTCTTTCTTTCCATTATTGTTTATTTTTTTGTTTTTGTGGGTTTTTGGCTAAGTGTAATTATGTATAAACAAATAATGTATAATAACAAATAATGTATAATATGTGCCAAAATTTCATAATTATATGATTATTTTTGCATATTATGATAAAGTGCAATTTCGGTGCATAGGTGTAAGAATGAATTATGTGCCACATCATCTAAAATTTTTAGTTGGCATGCATAATACCACTGATGATATTCCCATTACGACCAGCCTGAGCAGCACTACAGATCATGCATGGATGAAATATCAGGATCAACTCATACATCGCTTTGTCCCTCCATTCCCACTTGGAGCAAATCGACTGAAACAAACTTGGGTCAGTTGACTGACGCGAATTTCGTTTTCAGTTGATTGATCTCTAGCCGGTCCCACACGGATATTGTGTAAGACGAGTATGCTTCAATCTAGTATGTTCCTTTTTTTCAGGGGTTGTTGAAACTATTGGATCAAATAAATTGGCGTTGACTGTGGGATCAAACAAACTAAAAATAGATTTTCCCAAATATTCAACCGCACCAATATATTATACATTCATAGTTATTAATAAAGCAATTGCGTCACAAAATGAAATAAATTTACGCCAACCATGGGGATCGAATCCACACTAAAAATAGAATTTCCCAAGTATTCAACCAGGCCAGTATACTCATAGTTATTAAAAAAATATTGTATCTCAAAATGATTTCTTTTTTGTGCGAAAAATGAAATAAATCTGCGCCACCTATGGGACCGAATCCACACTAAAAGTAGAATTTCCCAACTGGGATCGACCACACTAAAAATAAAATTTTGCAAGTATTCAACAAGGACAACATATAGTCATAGTTATTAGAAAAGAGATTGCATCTAAAATGAAATAAATTTGCGCCATCTATGGGATCGAATGTACACTAAAGATGGAATTTCCCAAGTATTCAACCAGGGCAGTATATATTTCATATAGTTATTAATAAAAAGGTTGCATCTCAAAATAGAACCTACTAGCGGGTAGTGCGCGGCGGCATGCCGCGCCACATGGATTAATCAACTATTTAGTTTCTTTTGTAATATCTGGTAAGTTGTTTAAGACTTAATCGATGGTAAAGTAGTTTATACAAGGAAAATGTGCATCTAGTTGGTACATGCATAGATGGTCTACCGCCGTCTGATGACACGCACAAATCTTGATGCTCGCTTGTTGACACATCAGCTTGTGAAAATGTTTGCGACCTACAACTAACCACGCAGACGCCCGTTTTCTATGCAGCTCCCCCTCACCCACTCGCCCAACCCCTACTCTTTTCCATTCCAGTGATAGAGAGTCAAACGAGATGTCGCGGCAACACCGATCTGCTCGCGGCGGCGATGGCGGGTCTCGCGGCGCGGGGGAGCTGCTTCCGGCGTCCGACGTCAGCACACATCCCCAGAGCTTGACCTACTCAAGCTACGCGCAGCTTGTCCGCCTTCCACTCAAAGCGACAACGGCGGCCACGGAGGACCAGTGACAACAATGGCTGGTCTCGATTCGACGCGCGGCGGCAGGGATAGGCGCGTGTAGGCCGCTCGGCATCAGTGGCCGACAGCGTGCGCCTGCGCAAGGAGGTCCACGTCGAAAATATCAGAGCCGCCTTGTTCTTGAACTCACAGAGGGGCACATGGTCACCCTTTGGGTCCTTGTACTGGTGAGGCGAAGAATCGATGACCACGCTCCGGCCCCACCGAGGACGGGAACCAAGGGTGCAGGGCAAGCCAAGCCGCTATCCTGGTCGTCGTAATTGGAAATTTCAGGCTGAGCGAGCACAGCGGGTTGGTCAGCTAGTGTTGTGGCTGCTATTGGTCCTCGCTGGAATCAGCCACCATATCCTCAGGTGGCAGTAGCGACTCGTTCGTGTGCGCGCTGGCTGGAGCGTCAGGGGCGCCAACGCGGCGACCACACCAAGTACAAGGGCCTGGGGAACAGCCAGATGCCCCTACACTACAAGGCAGATGCCCATAAACTACAAGGCTTGCCTCCTCGTCTCATCATATGTGCTTCCTTTTATTTTCATTTGCCATCCAGTGTCCCGCAGATTGAATTTTTTTTAGCAATCCTTTCATTGTGTATGCGCTCCCGTGTCTACTCATCCCCCATCACAAATCCTAGTAAACTTTGTTTGTTTCCATTGATACATGCCCGAAGTGGAGCTTGACCGATGAATGGCAATTTTCTATAGGACAAATTGGTTAAAGTTTGCGGTGTGTATCCCTGTTTTCTTATACAAGTTTGCCATGTTATCTAACACATGGCAAAATTCTGAAAATGTTAGTAGTAGGCCATCTCAAAATTAGAGAATTGTTCTAAATAATGTGGCAATTTTTGTAAGGTGGGGTGGTATTTTTTTTTTGAAAAATCCTATGAAAAAATTCAGAATTTTTTGTCTACTCAAATGCTGCATTTTTAGGGAAATTGGCATTTGCGGATATGAATTTTTTGTAAAGTGACACGACACATGTTTGACACATTGACCTGGAAAAATTCATAAAAGTTGTTTACTCAAACATGACATATATTAGGTAGTGACCTTGCCATGACCCTACCATGTAGACCATGGCAAATCTGCCATGATATTTAGGTAGTGACTTTGCCATGACCCTACTATGTAGACCGTGACAAATTTGTTTAACTTCCCATGGCAGTCTGTTTCTTCAATTAGCATTGCAAATTTACTGTGTTTTAGGCAAATAAGCACAAGAAGACAAATCCAGATTGCTACAGAGAAGACATGATGCTTAATGCAAAATTTATTTGAGTTGATAGACATGATTCTTAATGAAAAAATTATTGGAGTTGATGGTATCATATCTGCTATTACCATTCCATTATGTTGCATATTCCAGCTAACAGAGATTCCATATGTCAATATTATGCAAAAAATAGCTATCGCATAACCACTGTGTGCTTAGTTTCTTTTGTTGGCCTTTAGCACAATATACTGGTAGATATTGACAAAAGAACATTTAGTGACTGGAAAAATTTCTGGTCCTTCACTCAGTCACCGTTTGGAATGAGAGCCCCTGCCTAGGTTAGTAAATCCATTGAATGTTCATCACATAGAAATTTACAGTTCTGAACTTAGTTTTTAATATTTATTGACTTTTCTAATTTGAATAAACTGCAATTAATTTGAGGTAAAATTAATAAAAACAACTATTGTATATAAAAGATTTAACATGAACAATATAAACAATTGGTTTGGATCTTAACTAATGACAAAATGATCATCTCAGCTTGCGGGTTCAAATGTGGGTATTTCTGCATCAGAACCATTTCCTGCCTGATATAGAAGACCGGTCAGTGTACTCCTGTAGGGATCCTTCTCTCTCTTCTCCTTCAGATAGCTCTCTACTTCAGATTTGACATGCAAATAGAGGTGCTGAGCCTTCTCTTTTTCTCTTAACTCCTTTTCCCTCCCTATGCAAACAAGTAAACCAATCGAAAACAGAAGAAACCAACCTAATCAGACATGGGATCTCCGAAAACTCAAGAAGCAAACCTAATCAGACATGGGCTCTCCAAATACTTCATTTTTTGATTATCGAAAAAGGATAACAAGGTAGCTTATGTTGACTTGCCATGAGAACATCTAGGTATCTTTTCAGATTACTATTCGCTAGTGCAACTGGTTACCTTTTGTTTCAATAGGCTCCCCAAAGATGAACTAAAACCTTCATGGCAATTTTTGCGTAAGGACTACATGATGCATATCTTTATTATTTATCTATCCCGTAGAATCAGTCCTTTGGAACAACAAGGTAAATCAAGATCATTAAGCACTACATGATGCATATCTTTATTCTTTATCTCTCGCGTAGACATGACTTACAAACGGCGGTGAAGCGCGCTCGGTCTCGCTGGGAGGTGATCATGGAGCGGACTTCGCCGAGGAGGTCAGACAAACATGTTGACGGTTCCGCGTCATCAAAGTCTTGCCGCAGTTGATGTATACTTGTCTGCTAGCATACCCTGTGACATTGAACCATTTAAAAAATATACCGTTTATATTTTTGCAAGTTCTACATGTCCTTGCCATGCAGACAAACTGCATTTCTTTGGGCAAGTACACTAATTCACATGAAAATAGACTGACCAGCATGCCAACAAACACAACAATGGTCGGTTCGTTGGTAGAAGCCGAGCGTAAGCCTTGAACATTTAATGCCTCAACCGAATCTTCCAACAGCAGATTGGCTGCAGGAATTATCCAGTTTATAGTCATTTAACCTTTATTATGCCTATGTTAGACAATGCTTCCAAATAATTGTACTTTCCATCACCGATATAAATCTGTCTCCCTTGTTTGTACCTGCCAGGGGTAGAATCTCACTAACCAATGTTATCAAACCAACGATATCTATGGATTCCAAAAATATGTACGCATCGACCTTTATTTTTGCTTGTGTACACTACATTTTAAGTACTTGTCAACACATTTACTTGACAGAGGTATATTTTGCTCTATTCTCCAACACCGTAAAAGGATGCATACTGTAGGCAAATCTGGGAAAATTGTCTGGTTGAGGCCTTTTCATAGGCAATGTTCTCTGGGTGAAGCAAATCTTTGTAGGAAAATCCACTGCTTTGTATATCTTTTTGGCACTTAAACATCAAAAATTGAGATTCGATAGATAGAGCCCTCTTTGAGCATGTTCTTTGTCTATTCGGTTCTGCACCACACGTCCCCCTCCATAATAGTTTTCTGCCAGAGTAACAAACTTGGTGAACTTTTGATAGAAGGCAAAACACTATATTGCCCTTTGTTCAGCCTAACATGGCAATCTACTACAACAAAATCCAGCTGAAATAGTGCCCATGTTTCCTGGCTTCCAAATTCCCATATCATAGGAGTTCACACATGCACAGTAATAGTCATGGCTAGGTCCTTCAGAGATGTATTCTGCATGCCTGCAGTCTTTTGACCTGTATGAAAGAATTAATAGCAAGAACAGTAAAAAAAAGCAATACAAATAACACTCACGAATGACAGCTGCTAGCGATCAAAGTTAACATAATTATTTCTTTTAGAATTTTCTGTTCACAGCCATTGGATCTTCTCAATAAAATGAATGCAAAACTTGAGGGCGTTATAGTTGTTCATTTTGGTACATGATGATGATGGTGAAGATATTCACATTACCACATATGAGTATCAGACATTCAGAACTTGAGTTGTAAAAGGGGACCCCAAAAAAATCACATTACCACATATTAGTATCAGACATTCAGTACTTGAGTGGTAAAAGGGGACCCAAAAAATCAATATTCTATCTAGAAAAAAAGGGGACCAAAAATCAGACTATCGAGGTAGTAGAAGCAGTTCGCAATATGTATCTACCCTGCTGCGTTAGTCTGATTATTCTAAGACCACGAACAGGAAGGAAGGGATGCTGAAGCAGGGTAAGTACCGGCGCGAAAAGCCATTGAAGGTGAAGCAGCATGTCGCAGCTCTTCCCACGTAGTCGTTGACCGCGGCGTTCAACAGGCTCAGAAGGGCGTCGACGAGGAGTGCGGCAACCTAGTTGTTGCAGCTCCCGATGTGCTACCCTCGCACAACGAGGACGACCCCCGTCCTTGCACAACACGAACGATGAGGATCCACAACAGTTGTGGCAGTCCTCCTATGTGGCCGGGGCGCACAAGAGGACGCCGACAACTGGGATGGCAGCACCGCGGCCCTTGATGATTCGTGCTGTTGTCGGTAGAGGTAGCTTCCGTCGCCGGCGCCGCCGCCTCGGCAACGCCCTCCATGCGCGCTTCCCGTACGCCATCATCGATGGTTCCTCATCTGGGTCACGCGGAGAGGAGATGGGTATATGGACGGCGGAGATGAGTTGGGAGGGCTGGGAGGAGGCGAGGTAGGGACCTTCAGGGGATGAAGAGAGCCTCTTTATAGGCCCGTACGGCGGTGGAGGAGCTGCAGCCTGTATATATATATATGCGGTAAAGATTGAGGCTTCAGGGGAGTCCAGATGGAGAAGGGAGAGGAAAAAGAAAGAGAAAACACACACGCAGGCCATTGGAAGAGCCCAGAAACCGACTAACGTGGCAAACAAACAAACCAGAACATGCTACAAAACTGGTACGTGGCAAACAAGAAGACACATGGTCAAAACAAGAATCAACACGTCCCCACGTTAGAAGCAGTCAAAGCGGCAAGAGACCGTCAAAGCAGTGGACTCCAAAACCAATGCAAACATGCAGACCTTTCCCCCTAAAAAAATAATACGCACACAATTAAAACCCAACAGCACACGTGTCAGTTTTACAGCAGAGGTAAAAAAACCAGAAAAATGAAACCCTTACAGGCCTAGACTTCTTAGTATTTGCGCCGACCGTGGGGATCGAACCCACGGCCACGTGGTTAAAAGCCACGCGCTCAAAAGCCACGTGCTCTACCACTGAGCTAGGTCGGCCATCGCGTGCACTTGTTTCCGGAGATATTACATATGTATACGGTATTACTGAGAGACAACGATCAATAGCAGGAGATACGTCTAGTTAGGTGTCTCCATAATTTCTGAAATAGGGCAATAGCCTAGTGGCAAGGGTCACATAGTATAATACATATTCCCTTTGACTTTTTTATTTCCCCTACATATTTCCTTTGACTTCTTTATTTCCCCTCCGTGTTGAGTATGAGGTACATTGTCCCGACTCCTTTCTCTTTTTTCTTCTTTTTTCGGGGAAAAAAGGGAATTCATTAATTAAGTGGCAGCCATGTCTGCATTACATAGGTCCGAAACCTCGTCCGGCCCAGAATGAAGCCATACCGCAGTGCGCTTCTTTATTCGACCAAAGTTCGCTAAAAAATGACTAACAGTGTTTTGTTCACGCCTCACAAGCTTAACTAAGAATTTACCATGTTTTTGAAGACGCGAAGTAAACTCGCGGATCAACATCATATGCTCCGATCGGTCGCCAATACCTCCTTCAATTAGTTTTACCACTTCTGCGCAGTCCGTTTGAATCACAAAAGGCAGCTCAGACCACTGGGTAGCCAGGGAGATGCCTTCTGAACATGCAGCAAGTTCAGATTCTAGTGGTGATGCACACTGCCTTAACTCACGGCAAGACGAAAAAATAATATCTTCATGTTCATCCCGGAGGACCATGCCAGCTCCTGCAGTTTCGTCCTTGGCAGAAAAGGACCCGTCGATGTTGAGCGCAGCCCAGCCGGCCGGCGATGCCTCCCATCCAAGTGATGATGGCTTCTCACGCTCAACATGTGATAACAATTTCCTGCTGTACAAAGGCGCAGCCACCATTTTTCCTTTGATGTGATCTCCACGAGGGTACGCCTGGATGGCTAGCAATGAGTTGATATAGCTGGTTAGGAATCTGGTCGAGGCTTCGACCGGCGGTGATCGTTTGTCGTTGACGATCTCATTCCTCACATGCCAACAACGCTAAATCGTCATGAGCGTATACATCCGCTCCTCTGGTGACAAGTCCGCGAGCACATGAAAAGCCACTCTGGCCCAGTGTGCATGACTCGACAGATGTCCGAAATATTCCATTGCCTCGCCATAGCTTGCCACAAGGCGACCGCATGAGGACATCTGCAGAGGGCATGAAAAGTGTCTCTTTTTTCTTCAATAACACGACCGCCCCGACGGGGACGAGAGACGTGCTCAAGCTGTTTCTGCATATAGTAGGTTCAGAGTTATCATGTTCATATCATTTGACTCGGTGTCAGAATTTGGCCTTGTGCCGACGACTCATGTTATGTGTTGGAGAAGCAGCTATCAGAGCTCACGGGTAGCATCCGGTGGTCGTCGCTGTCACCTTCCACGCTGCCTCCATGATGGACAAAGGAGAGATAATTACACATACGGTCCTCGTACTCTCCGGCATCTAACACAACGGTCCCGGGACTCGCGGAATGCTCCACTACGGTCCTCAAATACGAGGATATGCTCCAATACGGTCCTGGCTACGTCTCACTCTACGCCTCGCGCCGAGCCAGGTGCCACGTCAGTGTACAGTAGATGCGTGGCCTCCCATGTCAGCATAGGAGAGAGAAAAAAAGGAAAAACAAAATGCTACGCCGAGGATCGAACTCGAAACCACTGCGTAAGAGAGCAACCGAGGTAGCCACCAGGCCGACATGTCGACGACTTTCAATTGGCAGCAAGAACAAATTGGAGCAATTGCACATATCGCTCGCTTATAACAGGGCCGGCCCAGTAGCGTATCTCTTCTTCTTTTTTCTCGAATCTTCAAGCGATTTTCCTGTGCATTTCTTACCGGTTTTCTTTTTATTTTTCCCCAGGTTTATGTTTATTTTCCCCATATAAAAATACAATAATTATAAATATACAATTATTGTGTATTTTAAATCTTTATTCTATTTTCATTATTGTGTGCCTTGAAGACATAAACATTAGCTTTTTCTAAAATTTATATGGATTCAAATAAAATAAATTATAAGAAAATTTATGTATCTTCATTCATGACCACAAACACGCATTATTTTGTATCCTCATTGTATTAACATACATAATAATTGTAAAAAGTAACAAAGTATATTTTGAATAATGTTCAGCATGGTTTTGGAAAATGGTTATTATTTTGCCCTATTATATGCCCAATGACCGGTTTTCTTTTTATCTTTTCCAGTTTAAAAAAAGAAATGTAAGAAAAAATTACAATAATTACTAATACACAATTATTGTGTATTTTAATATTCATTGTGTTTTCATTATTGAGTAACTTGAAGAGGTAAACATGTTTTTTTTAAATTTACTTTAATATAAAAACCGGTTGTTGGGCATATAATTGGGCAAAAATATAACCATTTTGTGACACCATGCTGAATATAATTCAAAAATACACGTTGCCAATTTTTTAAATATTTGTGTATTTTAAATATACAATGAAGATACACAATAATTGCGCGTGTTTGTGGTCCTGAATGAAGATACATAAATTTTTCTGACATTTTTTTTAAATCCACATAAATTTTGGAAAAAGTTCATGTTTATGTCTTCAAGGTACAAATTAATGAAAATAGAATAAATATTTAAAATACACAATAACTGTATTCTTTTATATGAAAAAAATGAAATTTAAAAATAGAAAGAAAAAATAAACACGAACTTGGTAAAAAAAGAGGATAGAATATGCATCAGGAAAATCACTTGAAGATTAAAAAAAGGGGTACGGTATGCTACTATGCCGGACCAGTTATATGAAAATAAATTAAAGATTTAAAATACACAGAAATTGTATATTAATAATGATTATATTTTTATATGGGAAAATTAAACATAAACCTGGGTAAAAATAAAAAGGAAACCGGTAGGCAACTTACAGGAAAATCGCTGGAAGATTCGAAAAAAGTAGAAGAGATACGCTACGCTACTGGGCCGGGCCAGTATGTGCGCAGGCGAAAGCTAGCGATATATGGGACTGCTCTATAGCTTCCTAGCTGATACGTGAGCACGATGGATTGATGGGTTGGCCTTGTGGCCAGCTCGTCTGTTTGCTTTTCTGGAGGTCTCAGGTTCGATCCTCCGCCTAGCATTTTATTTTTCCTTGTTTTTCTCTCTCCTATGCTGACATGGGGGCCCCACACATCTACTGTACACTGACGTGGCACCTGGTTGGACGCGAGGCGTAGAGTAAGATGTAACCAGGACCGTATTGAAGCGTATCCTTGTATTTGAGGATCGTAGTGGAGCATTCCGCGAGTTCTGGGACCATTGTGTTACATGCTGGAGAGTATGAGGACCGTGGGTGTAATTATCTCGACAAAGGAGGAAGGCGGTGAATCCACCTCACCCCCTAAAACAAGCCATTGAGGCACTCGAACAAGCATCTATGGGAGACTCCTGATCCTTTATTTTCGTCGCGGAGGCGAAAGGGATGACTATTGACGGTGGACGATCCTAGTTTGGCTTGTTCCACTCGGGTGTGCCTTATTGGACTTGAGCTTTTGACGATAGCGATGTCGTCTCCTAATCTAAAGAAGGCATTTTAGCACGGAGTTTGAGGCACACGATAGGGATCCAAGCAACATCGCTGGTGGCCTCGGTGGACCTACAATGTCCATGTTGATTGGCCAACCTTCACCCACAATCTGCTGCATCTTCAGGCCAAATGGTGGCCAAGTTCTTTCCTCCCTACCTTGATGTCAAAAAGGAGACGATGCTGCTTCAGGATGGAGTGTATGACACATAGCTATAGAGGTCTCGTCAAACCAAGTGGTGTCGTTCTGACATCGACAAGATTGGATACACCAGATACAACTTTGGACCCGAACCTATTTTCTTTTTCTGTTCGGGAGCCGAAGACGGAAAGGAGAAGCAACACCCGAGGCTGAGTCAGACCTAAGATGACATCTCATGACTACCGGGAATGAATCAAATCCCACAATTTCTACCTTTACTCCACATATGTCTGTTCTTTTAGTTTATTCTATGGATTTTTTCATGTACTTTTGGAATGAAGCTCTATTTTTAATGTACTTGCAACACCCGAGGCTGAGTCAGACCTAAGATGACATCTCATGACTACCGGGAATGAATCAAATCCCACAATTTCTACCTTTACTCCCCATATGTCTGTTCTTTTAGTTTATTCTATGGATTTTTTTTCATGTACTTTGGGAATGAAGCTCTATTTTTAATTGGAAAGCTATATTTATGCAAGAGTGTTAGGGCATCTTCAATGTTGACCCGCAAATTTGCTCCAACATCTGTCCGCGAATACTGATGGCTGAGGCCGTCATCCAATGTTGCCCGCATACATTTCAACCACGTTGGAACTAAACAGACAAAATTCATGCAAACCAAACGGATTTTCATATGAGCGGCGGCCTTCCTAGGACCCGAGCGGTGGTCATCTACCGTGCACTACTCTTCCTCGCTGTCGGTGGCACCCGCAGGTATGTCCTTCGTGGTCTTGGCGGAGGGGCGCGGCCTTGGCAGAGCCTGCGATGTCTTCCTCGTCGTCGGTCTTGCCCCACACCTCGCCCGCCGCCTCATCGTAACTCCTTGTAGGCGGCCTCTAGTTCCACCTGCCGCTGGCGGTATCGCTAAAGGGCAAGGCGGATCTCGCGGACAGAGTGGTAGGACTCAAGCAGCGCCGCCTGCTCCGCCACGTCTGTGTTCGGCGTGATCGCCCTACCAGCGGAGAGCTGCTTCTCTGCCTGATGGTGCTCCTGGAGGAGCTGAAGGTTGTAGGCCGCGTTGACCCGTGCCTAATGCACCATGTCCATATAATGGGCACATGCCTCACCGATGGTCATGGTGCAATGCACCGGCAAGGGTGGCGTATGCTCGTCCTCGGCCGTGTCTTCCATTGGGACATTGTCGGCCTTCGACTGCCTGCTAGCAGCAATGGCGGCCGTCTTCTTCTTCTGCTTCAACCACAGTCCATCCCAGAGAGCTTTGAAGCGTGAGGAGAAATGGGCCGGAGGAGGATGACTGCGGCTATGGCAGGGGTTGCAACTTATATAGCGGGCGAATGACAATGGTGGGCAGCAGACAGACGGGCGGGCGGTGTCGGAGTAGGTTCCTTGGCAACCGCGTGCCATTAATGTTGGCGGCAGACGGAAGGACCGACGCCCGTGGTGTCGTTTGCACGCGGAGTAGTCGTGTGCACCGAGATGCGGCACGGGCGGCGCTCTCTTGGCTGGAGCGCCGCTTCAATGCCGACGACAATGAGAGATTGCGTCCATTCTAGCCAGACATGAATGTAACATTGCCGCTCTAGAGCGGCGCTGGCAGTCTCAGACGGGAAGCGCGCGTGGGCGAGGGAGGAGGTTTGGGTGGATCAGGGACCTAGTTTGTCCCCGGTCTGCAAGAAAAATTATGTCTGCATTGCTCAATGGACGAATACATGCCCACGTTTGATAGCCCTTAGGCTAATTATATGGGAGATTATTCGACTCCTTTGATAGAAATATTTAGTCTCTGGTTTATAGAGTTAATTTTCTATTGTAGATATTTATGTAATTCTTCGGGTTTTTTTATGACCGGGTTGTCCCGGTGAGGTCGCACCAGGACCATGCTGGTGCCGGGATGACGCAACTGCTGGACGGTTGGTGGGTGGGGACCTTTTTCATATTGTCCGCCGGTCGGAATGGTAATACCGAAAAAGGTTTTCGTCCCGCTTTATAAATAAAGCACCACCAAGCACAAAGTTACCAAAGTCACATGAACACACACACATACACACTGCACACACGCACCCAAAGCCACCGCAGGCATGGTCCAACACAAACACCAACACACAAGGACCCAAGTTCCGCTGTGGGCATAGCACAACAAGCCCAGCACAAGCACACAACTAGACAACAAACAAAATGGCGAGG